>NC_057811.1:192189888-192267558 GCF_018294505.1 Triticum aestivum | reverse complement strand
ATGGTGCGCCATTACTAGTTGAACTAGTAATGGCGCACCATTCCCACGGTGCGCCATTAGTAGTTTTGAAAAAATTAAAAAAAAGTTACTAATGGTGCACCGTGGATGTGGTGCGCCATTAGTATTTAGTAATGGCGCACCACATGTACAATGTGCCATTAGTGTCCATATTGGCTATAGCTATTTTTGTAGTAGTGACGGATGCACTAGAGCTATAAATGTATGAAAGCTCAACAAAAGAAACTAAGTGGGTGTGCATCCAACTTGCTTGCTCACGAAGACCTAGGGCATTTCGAGGAAGCCCATCGTTGGAATATAGAAGCCAAGTTCTAAAATGAAAAATTCCCACTAGTATATGAAAGTGACAACATAGGAGACTCTCTATCATAAAGATCATGGCGCTACTTTGAAGCACAAGTGTGGAAAAAGGATAGTAGCATTGTCCCTTTTATTTCTTTTTTTATATTTTTTTATTTGGCCTCTCTTTTTTATTGGTCTTTCTTTTTTTTTCTTTTTTTTGGCCTTTCTTTTATTTGGCCTTTTTTTTTCGGGGCAATGCTCTATTAATGATGATCATCACACTTCTATTTATTTATAACTAAAAGATTACAACTCGATACTAGAACAAAGTATGACTCTATATGAGTGCCTCCGGCGGTGTACCGGGATGGGCAATGACTCATGAGTGACATGTATGAAAGAATTATGAATGGTGGCTTTGCCGCAAATACGATGTCAACTACATGATCATGCAAGGCAATATGACAATGATGATGCGTGTCATAATAAACTGAACGGTGGAAAGTTGCATGGCAATATATCTCGGAATGGCTATGGAAATGCCATAATAGGTAGGTATGGTGGCTGTTTTGAGGAAGATATAAGGAGGCTTATGTGTGATAGAGCGTATCATATCACTGGGTTTGGATGCACCGGCGAAGTTTGCACCAACTCTCAAGGTGAGAAAGGGAAATGCACGGTACCGAAGAGGCTAGCAATGATGGAAAGGTGAGAGTGCGTATAATCCATGGAATCAACATTAGTCATAAAGAACTCAATACTTATTGCAAAAATCTACAAGTCATCAAAAACCAAGCACTACGCGCATGCTCGTAGCACTACAAAAAAAGACACATCCATGACATTTTGGGCCGAACGAATTTTTTTTCTGTCATACATATGACACTTCTATGACGATAATTGTGACAAAACCCGGTATCATCATAGATGTGGTGGGCTCCTACTTCTATGACAAAAAATCAAGACAGAAAATGGACTTTTCGTCCTAGGCGGGCCGGAGACGCAGCTGCATGACATTCTTTGGGCCGTCCATGACAGAAAAAACCGTGGTAGAAGCGAGGGCGAGGAAAATTTTGGGGAGTTCCCGGTTACGATGGGAGGTCGGGGGCCGAGCGATGCGCGTTTCTCTCGTACACGTACGCGCGTGTGTGCGAGGCGTTGGCTCTAACTGAACCCGAGCGAGGCGTTGGGCTCTAACTGAACCCGAGTGATTGCACTGCAGGCTACACGTTACTGAACCTGAGCGATCGATCGATGGCTGTTAACTGAACCCGATCGAGCGATTCCTTCGCTACTGCTGCTAACTAAAGCCGATCGATGCTGCCTCTTGATGAACAGTGAGCGTTGCTGGGGGGTTTGGATGAACAGTTCCCGGTGGGGGTGGATGAATAGGACCCCGTGGTGTTGCCTCTGGATGAACAGGACCCCGATCAATCGAGCCGGTTGGGGCTGGATGAACAGGACCCCGTGGAGGGCAGGATGAACAGGACCACCCCGTGGAGGGCAGAATGAATAGTAGACGGTGGAGGGCTGGATGAACAGTAGCCCGTGGAGGGGTGGTTGAACAGGAGCCCGTGGAGAGGGCTGGTTGAACAGTAGCCGGTGGAGTAGCGCGTGGTGGAGGCTGGATGAACTGGAGCCCGTGCATGAACAGTCGCAGGTGGAGGCTGGAGGAGGTCGACGGTGGATGAACAGTAGCCCGTGGAGGCTGGAGGGGGTCGATGGTGGAGATGAACAGTGTCCCGTGGAGTCCCGTTTTGCGGTACGCCACACCCCTCCCGATGAACAGGACCCCCGTTTCGACCGTAGCGCTCCAACACAAGTCCATTTCCTCCGTTTTGTGGTACGCCACACCCCTCCCGATCAACAGGACCCCCGTTTCGACCATAGGATGTCCGTTTTCTCCGTTCTGCGGTACGCCAGACTCCTCCCGATGAATAGGATCCCGTTTCAAACGTGTCCGGCAGAACACAAGGCCGTTTCCTCCGTTCTGTGGTACGGCAGGCCTCGTTTCCATCGGCTATTCCGTCCAAGCCCTCCCGATGAACATGACGACGCATTCCGTTCTGACCCAGCCGGTTGGCTCCCCATGAACACGACGACGACGCTGTTTCTCCGTTCCGACCCACCATGTACACGAGCCTTGGCCGTACGTATGCGCGAGTAGGCGTTCGAGACCCTGCCCGTATGTACCTACGTGGCCGTATTTTCTTTCTTGCACACTGGCCGCTGTACGTACGTGTACATGCTACGTGCGCGCCTCTACTATGACACGTGCGCGCCTCTACATCGACCAGTATGTACGTACACGTTCGTGACCAGAATGACAATGCTACGTACGCTTCGACTAGGTGGGTCCCGACTGTCAGGCACTTCCTTGCCTGCGAAGATGTAGCTGGTGGGTCCCAGAAGTCAGGGGGGCGAATCGTTTTTTTTGCCTGGACGCACTTCCTTGCGTGCGAAGATGTAGCTGCTGGGTCCCCGCAATCAGGGGGAAACTTTTTTTTCGTGAAATACGGTGGCCCGTCCGGTGGGTCCTCGCTGTCAGGTGGAGGAATAATTATTTTCCGCGTAATAAGGAGGCACTTGCTGCGGCTGTGGACCCAGCTGTCAGCCTCTCCATGTACAGTCCATGTCCGATGGAAGCCGTTACTTGACCACGTTGACCACGCCGTGCCGAGAGCACCAGGGCGGTGGACGACGGCGAGGCCTAGGAAGGGGATGACGCGGAGGCGGGGAAGACGCGGCAGTGGAAGCCCGCGCGGAGAGGAGTACGAGGGTTCACTGGTTCGGCTGCGGTGTGAGGCTGCCGTCGCCGCAGGGCCTGGCCAGCGGTTAGAATAGTAGGGGCGGTGAGTTCTCCACGGCAGCACAGCCGGCCACGGGAGGCAGGAGCATGCGGCACGACCGGCGCTGCTTTGGGCGGCTGGAGCAACAAGACCAGAGGTTGAAGAAGCACTACGGCCGTTGGATGGACATCATACGGTCACTGGAGCTAGAATCGTGCATATTGACTAAGTTGACAAAGCCCTCCCTCCCCATCAACTTAGTAGGCCCACAAGTCAGCCTGCCACTATACTGGGTCCCAGCTAGCAGGGGGAGTATTCATTTTTTTGTGCGTAATAAGGACGCACTTCCTTGCATGCGAAGATATAGCTGGTGGGTCCGAGCTATCAGCGGCGGTAACGTTTTTTTCGCGAAATACAGAGGCCCTTTTGGTGGGTCCCAGATGTCAGGTTGAGGAATCATTATTTTGCACGTAATAAGGAGGCATTTCCTTACGTGCGGCCGTGGACCCAGCTGTGAGCCCCTCCACGTACAATCCACTTCAGATGCATGTTGGTCGTTGACCACGTTGACCAGGCCGCGCCGGGAGCACCAGGGCGGTGGATGACGGCGAGGCCTAGGAAGGGAACGACACGGATGCAGGGAAGACTCGGCAGTTGTTTCCCACGCGGAGGGGAGTACGACTATTCGAGGGTTTACTAGTTCGTCTGCCATCGCCGGAGAATAACAACAGGAAACCCTCAAATCTGTGGATAACAGCATACAACCCATCTGCCATTATTTCTAATAATTTACAGCCCATTTGCTAATTCTGAAGGTTTTTTTGGAGCCCATATTCTTTTTGTTAGCATTACAGCCCATATTGTGGCCATGGTTAAAAAATTATATGAAATGTTGCATATTTCGATGCGGCCCGAACTGTTTTTAATCCCGAAATTTCGAGACACATTCAAACTGATTTTAAAAATAAATGTATATCAATATAAAATCCAACAAATTGTCCACGCATAAAAATTAATGCAATTTAAAATCTTGAAATGAAAAAAAAGAAATTTGAAAGTAATTGCCGGTTTGATGTGTTTTAAAAATGTACAGCCCATTTCTCATTACTGATAGGCCATTTTCTCGTCCAGCCGAATGAAGCTCTCCTCGTCTTGAAAGATTTGCAGCCCGATAGGCCTCACAAAGCGACTTACTTTGCAAATCACAAAAAAACTGCGCTAGCCATTTTCAGAAAGAAAAAAACTGCGCTAAACATAAAAGAGAAGGCTGTCTAGACATGCCAGAGTGCCCCGCACAGCCCAGTTGACACCCTGCTTCCGTCTCAAAAACAAATTAGATAAATGCCACAACAAATATGGCGATTCATAAAAATGCCACTGCAATTTCCAAACTTTGAAAAATGCTACTGCAATTTTTGCAAACTTTGGAAAACGCCACTGCAATTTGCAAACTTCGAAAAACGCCACTCCAGACTTCGAAAAATGCCACTGGGGATGGCATGAAATGGCATTTTTCAAAGTTTGGAAATTGCAATGGCATTTCTTAGAAACACCAGATTTGGAGTGGCATTTATCAAATTAACCCAAAACAAAAATAACTGGGCGAGCTTCTGGGTCCCTGATGTCAGTCACTCGTTGTGCAACTCTCTCGTTTATTGACTACGTTGACAATGGCATGGGACCCAGATGTAAAAAATCCATTACGAGGAGCCATTTTTTTATTGGATTGAAATAAGGAGGCACTTTGCTTGCGTACTGCCATGACCTTGGTGGGTCCCTGCTCTCATCCTCTCCACGTACAATCATCTCCTAGTTGTGTACGCGTCAACTTGGTAGGCCCACAAGTCAGCCTCTAAACCCGTGGAGGACAAATACAACGCATTAAAAAAAATAACAGCCCATTCCATATGTTCAAACAAAAAGTTCAATGTTCAGAGCAAAGTAACAGGTCTGATCCACATATAGAGTACTGAACTTCCACGTTGACAACCATCATAGCCAAGTTAACTATCTACTTCCACTAATACTCTAGTAGCGTACAAGTACTAACTTACTCTTAGCTAACTAGACGATGCCGGCCGCCATCTGCGATACACGCTAAACGCCGGCACCGGCGTCCTCCGCATTGCCTCGGACTTGCCAGAGGTGCGATAGGGCGCGTTGCTCGCGCGCGTTGGCCCTTTCCATGCCGGCGTGGTCCACCGAAGCTTCGGCTTCTAAGCGGGAAACCCACTTGACGAGCTGGTAGTAAAAATCGGCGTCGCGAATGCGTGCGTGCCCGACAGCCTCCAGGGTTATTTCCTGGGCGCCGGCCTCCACGTAGTCGGCCCACGTGCGGGCGCTCTGCTCGCGACTCAGAGCGTCGGTGCGCTGCTGCTCCATGTCCCGCTGGTGGCGCAAATCGGTGATACACTGCTCATGCGCCAAGCGGTCGCGCTCCAACAACTCCTGCTCCTCCGCCAGGCGGTCGCGCTCCAACAAGTCCTCGATCTCCGCATTGCCATCTAAAGACCGATAGAATGCCTCCTCCCTTCGTCTGCCTTCCGGTGAAAAACCGAACACTAGTTCCGGCGGTGACCGCCTCCGGCCACGCCTATCGCGGACGGGCGGGGGCATGCCGAACGTGGCGAGAGCGAGGATAAGTGGCGAGCAACGACGGGCCAGTGGGGGCTTATGATGATAGGGCGAGTTGGGTCACGGTGCCACCATAGAAGGCTGAGAAACAGTACTTATAAGCGGAAGGTAGCGCGACGGTCATCGGAATTCAATGCATAATGAAGCAGGCATGGCTTAGCGCGCCAGCTTGCCGTGGAAAACTAGAGAAACTGAAATTCTGACTGTGCCGTCCCGTCCCGTCCGTGCTGGGTCGCACACCGGCCTTACGGTCAAATGAGTGCACCCGAATCATCTCCCTCCTTGTCAATAATGATTCCACGGATTTAAAAGGCCTGCAACAATTAAAGCGCATCTTTTTTCGCATCAGTTAGCTGCCTTAATTACGACCGGCTGCATGCGGGCACTCAAAATCGCTCGCAGCCAGTACGCGGAGCAGCATGCAACGAGTCGCAGCCGAGGGCATTAATTGATGAACTTTAGCTGGGAGATAAGGCATTTGCGAATGTTTTTGCTAGCAGTTTCTTCAGATTCGCATGGCATTTTCTTCAGAGCAGCTTGTCAGTTTCTTCAGAGGTAGGCATTTCTATTCAAAAAACTGCCACTTCGGATCTTGCGTCACAACTAAAACATCCAGGAGCGCATTAGTAGGCTAGCTAGTGATCGATCGGTAACTTGTAAACACTGAGCGAACATATATAAGGAACTGTTAATGCATCTCAATGATTCACAGATCATATACAAATATGTAGCTCCAAAAGCAAAGATCAGCCACAACTAAAACCAACTAGTACGATTCCCATGCATAAGATCAACATGTTAATGCATCTCAATGATTCACAGATCATATACAAATATGTAGCTCCAAAAGCAAAGATCTAGAAAAAACATATGTTCTTCCTACTAACATGGATGCTTCTCTTGGCCAACATTCAGTACAGACTGAATGACAAATTTGTTTGTGAAGTCTACAATTCCTCTTGCAAACGTAAGTGGTTTCACCAACAGCTGGAACCATGGGAATGAACCACACATGATGGAGGAACATCCACTGCAATATGATTTGGTCTTCTCTTGATCACACGGCGAGACTATTTTCGGAATACAAACTTTAACTTAGGCAAAATGATGCCCATTGTATAATCAGACCAAAGCAATGAAGCACCTAGTGTTGGCCAATAAATAGTACATTACTACTTTTCTGCACTCCATGAAGTGACTATCCAATCTTTCTGTGTCTATTTTCGAATGGCACTACATGCAGTGACCATACTATTCTCTTGTGCAGTTCAACCAAAATTGCGGTCACTTTGTGTGTTTGCTAAATAGCAACGGGCAGACATCTCTGTCTGCACAAATATCAAGCAGCTAGTAAACATATACCCCACCTTGTATTTTCGGTTTAAACATGTCTCTTCCGCTTAGATCTGTCATGTTTTGCATTGGACAATTTGATACAGTCATGTTTTGCCCTGGACAATTTCATACTGAATTGATTTGCTTGTTCAGAGCAGAAATATAGTGCCTATTCTTCATCAGACCAAGGATATCCATGTTCGCAGTGATGGAAGAGGTGAAATCGATACAACCGAAATTGAGCATCCAGTCATTGAATCATGTCCTGCACCTCCAATGTAGGTCCACCCTGCCAATAAATTCACATGCAAACCACTAGTATTACTATCTAATGACAGTACAAAAAGAGTAGCAAGATAGTAGAAAACCATGTACCTTCTTAATGAACAGCTCATAGTGCCACCAATTGGATATAAAGGCTTGGGAGAAAACATGCTCCTAATGTTGAACCAGTTGGACTTTTTGTGCAGTTCCACTAAACTCGAGCATCCCTGTTTGCATATATATTGAAAGTGTGATTACTATAAAAGTGGCACTAGTTGAAGCATAGACTCACAAATATAAGCATTCCAATTTCTTAATGGGAAAAGGTAGCAAGACTGTTTCTAACCACCTTTTTGAAGGAATAAATAAGGCAACAGAGGCTGATGTCAGAAAGGCATATATAGTTCTTTCTGAAAGAATGATCGATTCCTGACCTTTCCTCTTCTTTTAAGCATATTTTGTGAAGTTCAACTAAAATAAAATGCCATCACCGCCTTGACAATTCAGTGTCACTGTACAAAAGGAAATGACTTAACATTACATCATGATGTCAGGTATGTAGTCGACAGGCATTAGAGACAAACTTACAGACCTCCTCCGATAACATAATGAACATTAATTTTAACAAAGGTGTGACTAGCTTTACCGGGATAATTTGAGTGAACTCTACACCCTCTGTTCCTTAATATAAGAGGTTTTTGCAGTTCAGTTTAAAGTACCCAAACATCTACTAGTATTTAGGTAGTAGTTTATTTGAGCACATATCTGGGAAAGCTTGCCACCCTTTATTTATGTCCATACGCTAATGCAACACCATTCAAAATTTTGAATACTACAAATATACACTAATCCAGTGGCGAGTGCAACAGTAGAGTAGTGATTCTATTACAGGGTACAATACAATGGTTTTACTGAACATATTTCAATAAACTCTGGCACTGGAAGATTTCTATAAGAATTAACAATACAAAATGTAAAGGTAACACGTTTCAGCATTGGTATACTAGCTGTGCATGAGCATTAAACCAAATACAAAAGTCTGAAGGTAACTAGCATTATTAACTAATGACAGTATAAAAAAATTGCAAACGATGTACCTCCAAGGTATATATCATTTCGAACTCGGGGGGACCTTAAAAATTGCTATCCCAATCTTGATAATCGATCAAACATAAAAACTTGATCGAATGAATCAAGAGAACAGCCGGAGGAGGAGGTGCCCACTCTTAACCTTTCCTCTTGTCTTCATAATTTTTTGTGTAGTTTAACCAAAATAAAATGACATCAGCGCCTTGGCATTTTGGTGACACTGTACAAAAAAATTAACTTATCTCATGAAAGTCAGGTATGTAATCTATAAGCATTAACAGTGCAAAAATCTGAAGGTAGTAACAAGTTTCATCGTTGGTATACTGGCTGTGCAACATCATTAGAATGCCTTAGTTGAAAAATCTTTAATACATCCACAATCAACACCTAACCCTGAAATAATCTAGTGACATTAAATGGCATTGCTTAAATTTATCGGTGGCATTAGACTGAGTGCAGCATTAGTTAAATGTGGCATCACTTTAGCAGTAGCATTGCTTGACTTGACTACTGGCATTATACTAACAACAAAAAAGTTAGACTAAGAGCATGCGAGGCCCATTCGGATAGTGGGCGCACCAGTACGATGTACCTTCACGGACGCATAGAGTGGTGAGGGAGGTATGGTTGCCCAGCAACAAATATCCAGGCAGCATATGTGGATTACGTCCCATTTTTGTTATGTTTAGCCACCTTTTTCCCATGTGAGGACAACAAAGCGATCGACCTGGTCATTCTCTATTGCGTTGTCATGCCTTTCTACCCTTCTTCAACCAAGAGGCATGAGACTCGTTCCTTAGCTACTGATTTCCCCCTTCTCAACCTAGATGCGGGTTCGATGCCTACTCTCTTGGACCGTACAGTCTCCCTTCCTTTCCTTATTCAACCCAGACATGGATTAGTCTGCATGAAGTAGGGTTTCGTTTAATAGTGCAAATTAAGGTTTTCGTCTGCGTGACCAGTAGAGCAGAGGATAGCAAATTGGGAAGATGGTGGAGTGGAAAAAGATCCACATGCAGCGACATGGCAGATGGGGCAATAGAACAAGGGTATGGTTCGAAAAGAGGTAGCATACCTGAGGGTTGGCGGGAAGTGGCTTCGGTCGTGGTTATCATCCTCCACACGCACTACGACAGCGAGCTTGGGGACAGAGGCCATCCCGCGCGGGCGCTAGGTCTGAGAGGACGGCCTTGTCGTCAGTGCATGACCTTGCTCGCCGACGACGAGTGCGTCAACACTGCATGTCCTTTTCTTCCCCGGCGGATCTGTGACCACCGGTGAGGAGGGAGAGAGAGGCCGTCTTTTTTAGATCTGGAAAGAGGGTGATAGCGTGAGAAGCAAGTGGGCAGCCCTTAGCAAGAAAGCTCTGAAGCTCCAACCTATATATCTTTTTTATATTACTAGTAGAGGTGGAGTAGTGGTAGAGTAGTTTATATTTTCTCTGCAAACAGTACCAGTTAGTCGTGCTTCAAAACTGAACGGCACGCCATTAAAAAAATAAAGTCGAGAAATAATGCGGCACCTCGGGCCAACGCGGCCAGATCGCATTTTGCACGAGAAATTACACACGATTTTTCGTTGACATGTGGTCCCGTTCCAACATGTCAGTGAGACGACGGCGAGTCCTTTTGCACAATTTCCGAAAGGACGTGTAGGCCGGGGCGCCTCTTCGTGTACCGTGCCAAACTGGCAATCGTCCACCGACTCTTCGCCTTTCCCTCTCGATTTGGAACTGCTGTCGCACGCTCTTCCTCCCTCCTCCATTTGCCTTCACCCTTCCTTCTGCCATTGTTCAATCGTCTTCTCCATGGAGGGAACAAGCCGGAAACGACCCCTTTATTCTTGCCCCGATCTGAAAGATGACGTGCTGGGGGAACTCATTGATCGGTGCGATGTCATCACCTTGGCTAGCATGGCAGGTTCGTTCAAGCCCATTCTCAACTCAAATAATAACATCATTACAAGGAACCCAAGGGTCTAGGAGCGGTTTGATCTCCCTTATCTTCTTTGCTATAAGCCTGTTCGCATGGGCGGGGATGACGGAGGCCTCGCCTTGTGCAAGTTGATGTCGCTTGATAATGATACGTGTGATGTCAAGATGCCATCGCTTAAGGGTAAGTCCTAGGCTGGCACAAATGGAGATTGGGTTGTTTATATTGGGTACAATTGCGAGTGGGAACTTGTGAATGAGTACACTCGTCAGCGGATTCCACTTCCAAAAATCTCCGAGTGCCCTGAGGTTGAGCACACAGATGATCTACGTACGTTCAAATACGATCATGGTGACTGTCGTCTACTGAAGATAGCAATTTGTCGAGTTCCCAACCGCTCTTGGAATTACATGAACTATCAAGTTGTTGCTATCTTCGACAAGCTTGTTGCCGTCCTTCGTGGTTCGACTGGATGGATATTGCTCAAAAATCAGTTTCTATACACGGATGTGTACTGTGATGCAATTGAATACGAGGATCTTGTGTTTGCTGCCACCACTCGTAGCACAGTTTTTGCATGGGATCCTCGTAGTTTCGGTATGTTTGTCTTCCACCATAATTATAATTATTTCATCCACATGCATGCGGTTTAGCAAGTTTCCCTTTACTAATTAACCTTCTTCTTGTGTTTCCAAGGTCCTGTGAACATTCCACCACCTATACTTGAAAAATTTTATAAGCAAGGGGGAGATGACGATGGTGATGATCAGGAGCATGAGGAGGAGCAGAACTTATATACTCAGTGGTGCCTGGCAACTAATTCTGATGGATCACCTCTTCTTGTCTGTATACAGTGCACTCAGACTGTTACTACTGAGGAAGCAGGTGTTGCCTCCCATGGTCGCCCTCTCCTAACCTATTCCAACACCCGTTGCATGGTATTCAGGACGGATACTAGTGTGCTAGCGCAAACACCTTCTCCCTGGTTCAGTATTGATAGTCTTGGAACAAACTCGCTCTTCCTTGGACCAAACTATCCAATGATGGTGAAAGGCGATCCAGCTGCTGTTGACACAACGTTACTACCATTTATGAGAAGCAACTGTATCTATACCTCGGACATTTCGGTGGTTCCCTACCCTGGTCCTGATATATGCCGCTTCAGCCTGGATGATCAGTCCTGCGTTGCTCTCGATATTGACAATAGCTGGCCCTTCCTAGAGCACCTATGGTTCAAAGCAAGCATTTCCAACGCCGAGGATTGGTTGAGTTGAAGTTCATTTCATTGCTTGTTATTTGTTGTGTGATGAAAACTTTAGTATTTGCTAGAATGTTTTGTTGGAAATAATCTATAATCCAACATGTATCCTCGTTGTCGTTGTGTGTTGATGACTTGTTGTATTTAATGAATGGTACATTTCAGTTGTGAATGCATGTCATAGACTCAATTTATGAATGGTTTTCGAGTCACTTCTTGGAGTGTGAGTACCGTAGTAGTATAACCAGCATCCGGTTAGTATATGAAGTTGCCACATCACATAGAGCCAACCTAATATTGGAGTATGCTAGCCCTCCACCGGCGCGCCGCTTGAAATGGCGGAGGAAGTGAGAGGTCGCGTCACCTTGTGTCCAGATCTGAGATGCCACGTGTACCAGATGAATGACTCCAAGTTCGACCACCGAGATGTTAGGTGCGAGCCCAGGAACACTATTGGAGAGACCCCCCTCATAATTTTCCTACATTGGTCGTTTGATTCATAGGATAGAATTCTATAGGATTTTTTCCTATGTAATCATCTTTTAATTGGCAATCTAGCATCCACTCCAACTTTTGTTTCACTTCCTTTGTTCCTACGAAGAGAGTACTAGCTCTAAATGATGTGCCGCTGCAAGAGCCGCCTATATTTATTAACCATGCTCTAAAAAGGTGGACCAGCTTTGGCTATAGTAGTACTGTAATAGGTTAGTAGGTGACCTTGCGCTTGGCTCTTCTCCTCTTCCGGAAGTCGAACAATAATGATGGTACTACAGTAGTACTTCTGGCAATCTGACACCAAATGAACTGCTGCACGTCCAGCGCTTGTAAGCAAAAGTTTCTCCTCGTTCTGCGAGCCACCGCACACGCGTTGGCGAGGGAGAAGGCGTAGTAAGCAAGCTTCTCGTCGTTCTGCGAGTTGACGGGACACATCAAAGTTATTTATTAGTTCTCTTGGAGTATACTCGCTCTACCTTGGACAAAACTATCCAATGATGGTGAAAGCCGATCCAGCTGCTGTTGACACAATGTTACTACCATTTATGAGAAGCAACTGTATCTATACGTCGGACATTTCGGTGGTTACATACCCTGGTCGTGATATAGTAGGCCGCTTCAGCCTAGATGATCAGTCCTGCGTTGGCCTCGAGATTTACAATAGCTGGCCCTTCCCAGAGAATCACTTGTGGTTCAAAGCAAGCGTTTCCGACGCCGAGGATTGGTTGAGTTGAAGTTCATTTCATTGCTTGTTATTTGTTGTGTGATGAAAACTTTAGTATTTATAATCTATCCTCGTTGTTGTTGTGGGTTGATGACCTGTTCTGTGTAATAAAATGATATGCCTGTGATAAACTTACTAAATTTATGAATGGCTATCGAGTCGCTTCTCTGAGTGGGTGCTGCGACGAGGAAAAAAATATTTTCCGAATACATAATTGTACGTGCATTGCAAGAGGTTATCGGCTGAGGCCAATCAAAAATAGTACACTATTTGTACTAGCTTCACATGCTGCACTATCTCTACGTCTACGTACGTAATACAACAATTTTAAACTTGAGACCAGCCACCCATCCTCACAAAGATTACTTTTTAACCTAGCACAGACTCCAGGAAATTTGGCCACAGTGTGAGGTGGGCTATATGTTAATGTGTTCGCTGTACGTAACCAGCACCTCGAATCCTCGATACTACTACTATAAGTAGTACTAGGAGTAGTAGGGTGGCATGGGCCAGGACAA
Organism: Triticum aestivum; assembly: GCF_018294505.1. Classification (NCBI taxonomy): domain Eukaryota; kingdom Viridiplantae; phylum Streptophyta; class Magnoliopsida; order Poales; family Poaceae; genus Triticum; species Triticum aestivum. The sequence continues at coordinate 192,254,221 of NC_057811.1, read as the reverse complement.
GCATTCACGTCCAGGAGTACGACACACACCACCAGCACGACTTCCATCTGACACCATATTTCTTAGAGTCCGTGCTACAGCAATCTCTTCAACCTAGTCTTTTCTCTAACTCAGCCATCGCGTGGCGGGCGAGGTGGGGGTTTGCCGATAGTCGGTTTCCTCAACTGCGGTCCCACTTGTAAGGCCAACTCCAACGCACGACCCCAAACGGACCTCTGTTTTGCCCAGATTTTGTCCGTTTGGGTAGGGCAATGGGGTCGTGTCCGGGTCATTTCTCGGATGCGGTGGTCGTGCACCGAACGCGCGACCGCATCCCGGCCACGTACATTTTTCTTTGCAAACACATATCTTTTTTTCATCATTGATTTTTTGGTACATGGAAATACATCACCAAAATTTTGACTAGAAAAGCAAGACCAAAGAAAACAAGAACCACAAGAATACATTTTAGAAGATATCCAACTTCCATAACTGCTCCTATAAGTTGGATTAGTGCCTTCTCGATGCATTCATTTTTGATCTGCGGAGGCTCGATCTTGCGTGCTTCTTTCTTCTTCGAGTGTAAAGAAGTTGACGTGTCTAGCCTCTATTCTATCAACAAGTACACTAGTCTCATCTCTAGCCTCTATGCTAGCTAAAAGTGCTAGAACATCTACTAAATTGTGCTCTATCAATATATCATTGTACTCTTCTTCCCAATACCAAAACTTGCATCCATTCTACACAATAAAATTTTAAGTTAGCACAACTAGTCTAATCCAAGAGCACAACCAAAGATTTGGTTGAGTTCTTCCTCCTTTTGCCGACACGTGGGACATCCAGCATCCAGGTCGTGTCATGCAAGAAAATAGAGTGGTAGGTGAAGCCACGTGATGCATCTTGGGTTAAACTATAAACAGAATCTTACTACTCTTGAGTAACTCCAAAAGTGGCCACCGAAGATCTTTATTGGATTTGTTTTTCATCACCAGCACGTCGAGGTGAAAGATGTGCACGTTCAGTGGGTCCTCTTGCGTTTTCACTGACATGTGGGACCGCATATGAGCAAACAGACGATGGGCTCCGCGCGTCTGCTAGCTGGCTGAGAAGAGAGATAGAGGAGGGCCGAGCACGGACTCCAGGAAATTTGTTCTACGTACTCGATATAGTGGAGTACCCAGCACCTCGATATAGTGGGGTGGCATGGGCCATAACTAGCATTCATGTCTAGCAGTACGGCACGCGCCACCCACACGAGTCCCATCCGACACCAATTTTCTTGTAGTCCGTGCTAGCTACAGCCATCTCTTCTCCCTCCTGTTTTCTCAGCCACCGCGCGGTGGGCGGGGTGGGGGTTTGCCGATAGTCGGTTTGCTCAACCGCGGTCCCACTTGTAAGTGAAAATGCAACACAGCACGCATTCCCTCTTGAGCGGCGTGCCGGACAAACCGTGTGGGGGTGCAACGCGAACACGGCAGGCTTTTCCTTTTGAACTTGTAACTTGTAAAATTTTGTTCTGCTCCATGGGGCGACTGATAGATAGAAATAACGATTTTCCCTAGAGTAATGAGAAGTTTGGTTCTGGCACGGTTCATGCATGGAGTACGTAGGAAAATTATGAAGTTGATGCAAAAGGTAAGATAATTACTAGTAGTACCATATACTACTACATGGATTTGACGGAAAGATAAAGATACATACGGATCCATCAACGACATCCTCACGCCCTAGTACACCGGGTCACCAATCGACCTGTGAGGAGCAGCGGCGTTGGCGGCAAGCTCAACGTGCTTCTAAACAATGCCGTCCAAGGTTGCCCTGCGGTCCAAGAAGGCCAGCGTCATATCGTCCTCCTCTTGGATGTAGTAGTCCTTGTGGACGATTTGCGCGTAGATGTGGGTGATTATGTCGATGGTGTCTTGCTGCGCCAGGCGCTGTGCGGCGACGCGACTTCGAGGTGGACATTCTCTAGCGCGACGACGGGCAGTCGCAGGGCCACCAGTGCGTCGAAGAGGTTGTCACCATAGAGGTTGTTGAGGGTGGCAGGCATCGCAGAGCCTGGGCGCGTGGGCTGGAGGCATACGTCAAGGTCGTCCGCGAGCTTCTTGACGACAGTGAACTTGTCGAGGAAGCCGACGAGGACCTCGTTGAACAAGGAGACGAAGCTGTCGTCCAAGCGGCCCCTCGCCCTGGCGGCCTCAAGCACTACCTGGAGACATTCCTCGGTGCCAGGATGCAGGCCGGCGTCGTGGACCATCTGGCACAGCCGGCTGATGCTCGCGCTCATCGCCTCCATGGGTCTAGCTTCTAGTCAACTGATCTTGCGATTGGAGTGATCACTCTTGCCCTTAGGTGCGTAGGTGCGTAGGATTTCGTAGATTGGACTGGCGGGAGCCTTTATATGAGAAGTGCAGACTGCGTTGAATTCACGTGCGTGTTGGCCATCTACTCCTCGCCCCTCTACTGCACCTGCCTTTGGCTGTATGATAGGTTGGCCAGCCACCCGTTGGACCCACGTGTCATACACCCAAAGGCAGGTGCAGTAAGTCAATGAAGCTGCGTCCCCCTCCGTGTCCGTGCATGCTTTCGATGACTTGAGACTACCAAACATCACATGCGGTGGTTAGTTCATTGCATGTAATCCTATTAAGTAGCAAAAAGAAATTAAGTTACCTCACCGATATGAATAAAACAATACACCGTGTATTTATTTACAGAGGGAGTATAGCCAGCATCCGGTTAGTATATGAAGTTGCCACAACTCATAGAGCCAACCTAATATTGGAGTATGCTAGCCCTCCACCGGCACGCCGCTTCAAATGGCGGAGGAAGTGAGAGGTCGCGTCACCTTGTGTCCAGATCTGAGATGCCACGTGTACCAGATGAACGACTCCAAGTTCGGCCACCTTGATGCTAGGTGCGAGCCAAGGAACACTGTTGGAGAGACCCCCCTCATAATTTTCCTACATTGTCGACGACGAGGTGCCTATGGTGACTTCGTAAATTTCAAGATGATAGTGCCGTGCGTGTGTGCGTTCATAGGGGTGAGTGTATACGCGTGTATATGAGCGCTTGCGTCTGTAGTGTGTAAAAAAACGTAAATGCGTGTCAAAAAGAGACTAGTCAGTATACTCAATATTGTGCACCTCGGAGAGGAAAACGATAGAACTAGTACGTATTTATTTACGGTGCAGATTCACTCATTTTGCTCCATATGTACTCCATCTCGGTGTAGTCTAGTCACTTGTTGAAATCTCTAGAAGGGCAAATACTCCTTTCTGGTTTACAGGGCTATACTAGCAAGTAGTTGTACGTACTAGTACAATAGTGGACTCACATAGCAATTTTTTCTCATGCAAGAGCCTGGCTATATGCGTGCTCCAATGTTCGCAACTGCAATGTTCGGTTTGCGCTTGGCTCTTCGCCTCTTCGAGAAGATGAACAATGATGTTACTACTACTGCTTCTACAGTGTCGAATCCACTGCTGCATGTCCGTCCACCGCGAGCGGGACGGATAGCTTGTTCTAGAAGTACTACTAAGCAAAAGCCTGTCCTCGTTTGCGAGCAACCGCGCGCATGGGTGAGGGAGAAGGCGTGTAGTAAAATCAAGCTTCTCCTCGTTGTACTAGTTGACGCGACACATCATAGCACTGGCCCTACATGCTTGGCTCTAAACTTGGCTGAAAGACCCGCAGTGTACAATATATTTGCTGCAACCTCTAACATTGACCCACCACAAATTAAAATATATGTGGCCGTATGCATCGTTCTGAGGCAGAGGCCGGGGAGTCCCCCCATTTTGAAAAAAAACAAATTAAAATATATATTCCTGTCTTGACCAGATGAGCATGCAAACTACAATCAGCAGGGTGTCAGGTAGGGCCAGAAGACTATTTTAATTTTTCTAAAAAAACTTCGAGACGGCCACATAGCATGGAGCCGACCCCAACGATTTTAAGCTTATAGGCACGGTACACGCTATCCTAGACTACTCTACACATGAAACTACCACACGAGCGTCCGGGCTGCGCTTGGCTCTTCGCCTCTTCGGGAAGTCGAACAATGATGGAGTACTACTGCACTGGAGTACTACAGTACGCTTCTGGCCATCTGACACTGATTGAACTGCTGCATGTCCACCGCGTGCGGGAGGGAGAGCGTGTAGCGAAAGCTTCTCCTAGTCTTGCCAGCCACCATGCTCATGGGCGAGGGAGGGACGCTCTTGCCTTTGCGTGTATGACAGGTGGGCCCGACAGGTGTGTGGCCAACCTGTCATACAGCCAAAGGCAGGTGCAGTTAAGTCCGCGAGGGAGAGGATAATCAAACTTCTCGTTGATGTACGAGTTGACGCGACACATCAAAGCACTGCACTTGATATATTTCAATAATTTGCGTTTACCGATGCATTAATTACAACGCATGCATGCATGCCGTGACTCTCCTTTTGATACTTGCATGTGTTGATTTAATGCACCTTGAAGTAGTATAAAATATGTGATGGTAAAGCTTTGTAATACCCCGGCCCAAGTCGAGAGATGGTTGTGCACGAGGAGGGCGAGATCATGCAGACCGAACAGGACCCGACGATGGAGCTCTCTAAGGTCTCGATGGACCTCACCATGCTCCACTGCCCCTTGTGCCTCCGCCCCTTGAATTGTGGTTTCTCAACGAGTTGTGCTGAACTTCTCGCGAATTGTGGTGGTTTTCAGTAATGAAAATCGGAAGGGGCAAGCCCTTCTTTGATCAAAAAAAAAATTAATCGTCCTTATATATTCATCAGTCTTGCTATAATTCACAGTAAATGCTATATAGGTTCGTCGGATCTTACATCAAGATCCGTGCTTTCATATTTTCTTTTTTCTCTCTTAAATCTCAGTCGAGTGAGACATAGCCACGCCATTAAATAGAGGCTCGGGCGCCATTAATGGAGACCTTGGGAGAGAGGTGGATGGCAGATGGAGGTCAAAGGGCTCTCCTCCCGATAAGCACGCACAGGGGTCTGATTGCACGCCTCTTGTACTCAAATAGCTACCCTGCACGGCGCCTCCTAGCTAATAAAAAATGGTGACGCGTGGCGGCACGTAAATGGTACTAGTAAGTAGAACGCCCACGGTTTCAATAATACTTGTGTTTCCGATTGTAACGTGACAACACTTGTTCCAAAATGGCTTTGTTGATTGTTAATGTGTGCGCCTTCGCAAATCGGACTGCAAATTTACCGCAGCATGTTGGTGCCATGTCATGGCACCAAGCCAAGTTTCATTATTTTCATGCGTGTTTTGGATTTACAGGGATTAAAAAACTAAGTTTCTCAATGTTTCCAACCCAGCCACGACGCCCAGAATTTTGAATTTCATTCCCATTTCTTGCATGGAACCTAGAAATTTACCCGAGGACACACATGTGATTTTTCAACCAACTTTGGTGCACTGGAACATGTGCTTGTATTTCAAATTTGAATTATGCACACAAAGGTGACACGTTCCCTCCCAGAACCACGAGCTTTCTTGAGAGAAGCTCCGATTTGCAAGAAGCTTATACCAAAATTTGTTCTTATTCAGCCAATTTTTTTACCACGGCATGGTACTACCATGACATGACACCATGCCAAGTTTCATGATTTTAAAACCAAGTTTCTCAATGTTCTCGACCAAGCCACGATGCCCAGATGTTTGAATTTTATTCTCATTTTTTGCATGGGACCTACTCCCTCCTTCCATCTATATAGGGCCTAATGTATTTTTCAAGAGAGCCTTTGACTATTGACAAGATTAATAGCACATGAGATGTATACTATGAAAATTATATTATTGGAAGCTCCTTTGACATAAAAATTTGAAGGTATGCTTTGTGTAAGTTTCATGTCATATATTATTGCTCTAACGTTTGGTCAAAGTTAGCCTCGAAAAACGCATTAGGACCTATATAGATGGAAGGAGGGAGTAGAAATTCACCCGAGGACACAAATGTGATTTTTCAACCAACTTTGGTGCACGGGAGCATGTGCTTGTAGTTCAAATTTGAATTGTGCACATTAAATGACCAAAAACTCAATTAATGTGTAAATAAGGCCAAACGAAGCCGGAATAATTCCAATATTTAACACGGCACTCATGTAGTTCTATGTTGCCTTTGTAATAAACTCAAGGGGGACAACGTATATCGTTTCGCACTCAAAGGTGGCACGTTCCCTCTCAGAACCACGAGCCTTCTTGAGAGAAGCTTCGGTTTGCAAGAAGCTTATACAAAAATCTGTTCCTATTCGGCCAATTTTTTACCACAACATGGTAGTACCATGACATGACATCCGTGCCAAGTTTCATGATTTTCAGACGTGTTTTGGATTTACAAGAATTTTAAAACCAAGTTTCTCAATGTTCTCGGCCGAGCCACGATGCCCAGATGTTTTAATTTTATTCTCATTTCTTGCATGGGACCTAGAAATTCACCCGAGGACACAAATGTGAATTTTGAACCAACTTTGGTGCACGAGAGCATGTGCTTGTATTTCAAATTTGACTTATGCACATTAAATGACCAGAAACTCTATTAATGTATAAAAAAGACAAACGAACCCGGAATAATTCCAAAATTTAACGGGGCACTAATGTAGTTCTATGTTGCCTTTGTTAAGAAACTCAAGGGGGGGGGGGCAGCGTATATCGTTTCACACTCAAAGGTGGCACATTCCCTGTTAGAACCACGAGCTTCCAAACCGGCCCAATTTTTTACCACAACATGTTAGTGCCATGACATGACACCATGCCAAGTTTCATGATTTCCAGGCGAGTTTTGGATTTACATGAATTTAAAATCAAAGTTTCTCGATGTTCTCGGCCGAGTCATGACGCCCAGATGTTTGAATTTCATTCTCATTTCTTCCATGGGACCTAGAAATTCAACCAAGAACACACATGTGATTTTTCAACCCACTTTGGTGCACCAGAGCATGTGCATGCAATTCATATTTAGATTATGCACATTAAAAGTCCAGAAACTCAATTAATGTATAAAAAGGCCAAATGAACCCGAAATAATTCCAAAATTTAACAGGGCACTCATATAGTTCTATGTTGCCTCTGTAAATAAAATCAGGGGGGAGGCAGCGTTTATTTTTTCGCACACAAAGGTGACACGTTCCCTCTCGGAACCACGAGGCTTGTTGAGAGAATCTCCGGTTTTGCAAGAGGCTTATACCAAAACTTGTCCCAAATCAGCCAAAAATTATACATATGAAAACAAGGTTTAGATTATCCCAAACATCTCGCTACCTAGACCAATAATGTACTATGATTTGAATTCAACATAAAATGGATACAAATATTTGAATTGGAGAGCGTATGGTACATGTAGTTCATAGTGAAATATGATTACTGCTATATGTATGTTTTTTGTTATCAAGATAATATTTAAATTATCATATAACTTGACAACAATTGTATTCAAATAAGGAAAATTGATTCAAATTTAGTCCATATGGTAGACGACAATATATATGTTCACATGGTGGAGTAAAATGTTCATATATGATGGAAGATCAAAATGTACGACTACATCAATTATAAACCGCAAGGTCACCTAACGATATATTTGAATTCAACATAACGTGGATTCAAAAATTGAAATTCGAGATCATGGCATCTGTAATCATATAAAAAGGGACACTACTCTTTCTTTGGTGGGAATTGATTTTTTTTGTTGTTGTTGAGGGAAGTGCGAATCGATTTGGTACTGTGCAGGGTAATCTTGTTCTCCCGATTTTTTTACATTTTTCTTGTAGTTTTTTCAATGGCATCTATAGCAATATAGTAAAAGGGGACATGACTCTCTTGTGTCTTGTATGAATTGTTTTTTACACGTTAAGTTTGTTCTTCCGAACAAGGAATCCGCATGTTGTTATCCCGAAATTTTCAAGCTCGAGTATCATTTGTCTCACCTGCTTTGAAACTCCCGCTTCTTCAACCCGCGCGCGCCTTGATATCCCGAAATTTGGACGCGTGCGAGAACTCCCTCCTCATCCGAAATCGCTCCCGCAGCCCAGACACGCGAAATCCCCCTTCTAGCGCTCAGCCGGAAATGAAGCTCCACGTCGCGGTGTCAAAACCGGTGGAGGTACGCTGGTAACTTACCCTACATTTCGGAGAAGCGCGTTCCAAAGCTTGGCTCCCCCTCCCCCTTCGCCCCCCATTCGTACACCGAGGCCGCCAAAACCCGCGAAACCCCACGCTCCTCCGTTGGCCTCCCGACCGCCGCCCAGCTGGAGACTCTTCCCAGACTACGTCTTCCACCGCAACAGCTCGTCGTCCCTCATCCACCGCACCGGATGAGGATCCGTTGTCGATCTTGTCGTCCCACCGGATCAGCCGCCCCGTGCTCCACCTCCAAGGAGCTGCCCCGATGTTCGCCTCGTCTATCGCGCCACCTCAATCCCCACAGCGCCGTCTTGACCTGCCCCACCGGAACCACAGCACCCTCGCCAATTCCTCCGATGAAGCCGAGGCCAACTCGGTGCCACCAAGGAGGTTTTGCACTCACCGCTGCATTTTATCTTTTATTCGATCTCACGGGGCTGCCAGTGCTCGATACCGCACAGACATGGCGTGTCTCCATCGACGGCGCCGTCACCGGCCACGTCATGCACAGCGTCTCTCCCCCATGTCGTTGCTTCCTCGGCGGCGACTTCCACAATGGCACTAGCTGCAGCTGCTCCGGCTCTCGCTCGCGCTGCGGCTCTGTTCTTGCTGTCGGTCGCGCTGCTGCACTGCTCCTGCTTTCGTTCATGCTCCTGCTCTGCTCTTGCTCTTGCTTGCGCTGCTGCTGCACGACTCCCGGCAGCTACAGGAGTTGCTGCTTTAGCACTCGCTCGCGGTGCTACTGCACGACTTGCTCTCTGCTAGTGCGTTCCCTGCTCGAGCGTCTGCTGATTTAGATCACTGCTTCTCTGCTACTAGTGCTCGAACGCCCTAAACATCTATTGCAATGCTCTGTTACTAGTTCAATCAGTTTCAACAGTAAAATTCAGTTTCGACTGTGAAGTTCATTTTCTTCAGTTAAGTTCATAGTGAACAGTACTTACAACATCTGTCGGAGTGGCCGTGGCACGGCTGATGCGTTTTACATCTAGCACTTTTCGGTGATGTATTTTACATCATCTATTGCAGATGATATTAGGGTCCCACTTCAGATTAACGTTGTGTGTCTTGTCATGCTTGAGCCTCGTCGCCGTACACCTTAGCGGAGCTGCTCCAACGACGGAACCGTCCATCACAGCGGAGCAGTACCCTCGGCGCCATTTCCAGAGGCCTCGGATCTTCTTCCCCGCCTCCGACAGTCACACCAGCATCATCACCATCCTCCACGTCCAACCCAATGATGCTGAGGTCCACAAGGCTATGCCAAAGAGGTTGTACACTCGTCGCATCACTTTGTTTCTCCATTCCTCTGTTCGTCCAATTCATGTGAGCCAAACACCCAGGTTGACTGAAATCCTATGTTTCCAAATGCTCTGTTTTGCACGTGCATTCCTATCCTATTCCTGTGTTTTTCCTGTCCCTGTGTTTATAGAATCCTCCAATTCTAAGGAGCCCTTATAGATTTACTTCATTTTCATATAGGCGTCAAAGAAAACTCTGTGTGTTATGTCCTGCTCCTGCCGTGCCGTCATCCACCCCACCTGAGGTGCACCATCGACATAAGCGTTCACTGCAGCAGAGATCCCCCCTGTAGACTTCCTTTCGTCGCCTCAAATCATCTTCCCCGTTGCCGGAAGCCACGCCAACTGCATTACCATCATCGAATGAGCAGATGAACCTGAGGACTACACAATTCCGGAAGAGAGGTCGCAGTCTTTTGTGTTTGCTTACGTTATACATCGGTTATTATTTCCTGCTACTTTATCGTTCAATCTTGAGTTTTGAATTGCCCATGGGTCTCATATCGAGCCAGCAACGAATAGTATTTGTCTACTATCTGGTTCATTTGGGGTCTTCTATGTGGTTCATGTTGGGCGGGCAACAAACAATAGATGATCCATTGTCTATCTTTTTAAACTGAAGCTATAATCTACCTGCTATCATTAGTTTTGGATCCATCCACTCGTTTGCTACCATCAGTCTTGATTTTTGCATGCAACCCTTAGGCCTTACAAAATCTAACTATTTTTTTATTATGCATGTCAGATATTGTACACAATCGTACTGAACATGTAGAGAAAAAGAGAAGACCGTCGCGTGCGAATATAATGTCATGCAGACGCCGCTCCATGGTGGACGAAGTGGCCCCCCTCCTGCATTTCCAGATTGTATTCCAGAGGAAGATAACTGTTCAGATGGAGATTCAGAAGGAGCCGACCACGCCTGTTTACCACCTGAGGTGTTTGCTCTAACCTGGCATGCTGATGTTGGTCATATCATGCATATGGCGCCTTGCATTGCTTACATTATACATCTTATATGTCATCAGCTTAGTTTAGATTTGCTTTGTGTGAATGCCACCTGTTTGGTTTCTATATCATACTCCCACCATTCCTAAATATTTATCTTTTTAGAGATTTCAACAAGTGACTACATACAGAATAAAATGAGTGAATCTACACTCTAAAATATGTCTATATACATCCGTATGTGGTAGTCCATTTGAAATCTCTAAAAAGATAAATATTTAGGAACAAAGGGAGTATATGGTAATTATGCAATGCCATCTTCTTTAGCCAGGCATCATATACGTGAATCATGCAATGCCATCCTGTTTAGCCAGTCATCGTATATGTGAATTGTATTGTGCCATATTTTTTCCATAATGTATTCCATTTGTCAACAATGTTTATACATTCATCTACTCTTCCTGTGCATCAACCATTTGAGTCGGTCATGGGAAAATCTGGAGTGAAAACAAGGTCTTCTGAGCAGTCAGTGCTACCTCTCGATGCAGATTTCTTGCTGGTTACAGATAGCTCCTCAGAGGAGGATTCAGAGAGAGATGACCAGTCGTATTCCCCCCCTGAGGTGCATGCTCTAACTTGGCTGGGTTATATTGCTCATATCATGCATATGGTGCCTTGCATTGCCATGCCATCTGCTTAGATTAGACATGCTTTGTGTGAATGCCTCCTGTTTGCTTTCTATATCAGATATGTGAATTATGCAATGCCATGTTTTTTAGCCAGTTATCATATATGTGAATTATGCACCGCCATGGAGCCAGGCATCATATATGTGAATTATCTCATGCCATCTTTTTTTTCATTACGTATTCCATTTGTAGACAATATGTGTATATTGAACTACTCTTCATGTGTATCAGCCATTTGAGCTGGTTATGGAAAAATCTGGAGTGAAAACAAGGTCCTTAGAGCAGGCAATGGTACCTGTTGAAGCATATATCTCGATGGTTACAGGGAGCTCCTCAGAGGAGGATTCAGAGACAGATGACCAGTCCTATATCCCACCTGAGGTGTATGCTTTAAGTTGCAATGCTTATATTTCTCATATGATGCATATGGTGTCTTGCATTGCTTAGTTTAGACATCATATGCACAATATTGAATTATATCTGCTTAGTTTAGAGATAATACATGTGAGTGCCAGCTGCTTAGTATATGAATCAATTATGTCAATTATATCATGACATCCTGTATACTTAGACAACATGTATGTGAATTATTTCATCCCAACCTATTTTAGAAAGACATCATATAGTTTTGTCATGTCATCCTGTTTAGGTACTCATCATATGTTGAATTATGCCATTATATCCTGTTAAGTTATCCATCATATATCTGAAACTGTGTCATGCTATCCTGTTTAGTTAGGCATCATATATGTGAAATTGTGTCATGCTGTCCTGTTTGGTTAGACAACATATATGTGAATTACCACATCTGTCTATCATACAATGTCTGTATGTTCAATTTCTTTTCTTGTTTATCAGCCATTTGAATTGGAGGGGGTGATGGCAGTATCTAAGGGAGCAAAAACCCGTTCTTCACAAAAGACAGTGCTACCCGTCGATGCAGATAGAACCATGGTTGTACTGGCCCACAAGCTAGCCCCACCACACATAATCAAGACTCTTCCAGATTGCACACTTACACCGTTGGGCAGAGAACCAGCTACAACCCATCTAACCGCAACCCCAGCGGATAGTAACCCACTTATAGTTGACAAAGCACCATGTCCACCACAGAGTACCCCCACACGAGCAGTTTGTAAAGCTACTGCAGTGCCCAAAGCACGAAGACCACCACAGCTAACCTAAACTCCACGTTTAAAGCAGAAGAGCAACTGTTCTCAGGTCAGATTCCGTAGCTATGGTCCATACTCCTTTGCTGTTGCATCACTTTATTTACTCATACCAACAACTTCCGAATTTGAAGGATCCAATTGAAACTCCAATGGCGCAACATGTATGTTTTAGACCTATTTCTTTAACTGGATTGCTGTTCTAACTTGTTGCTCTATGTTGATTTTAGTTTAAGTTGTATAAATAGTTATGTTCTCATGTGATGCACATTACAAGTGCTGCCAATGTCGTATAGTTTCTCACACTTATATTCTGTCTATGCTGATGTGTCTTAAAAATATATGAGTTGAACTGTGTATCTATCTTGATTAGGGAACATAAACTAGAATGATATGGACAATACAGTGACCATAGTACATAGATATATGTTTGTTTCATGCTGTTATCCTGTCCACCTTACTACTGAACCGGTTTACCAAAATGAGTTTCCTATACTACAAGCTAAACCTGTGATGTGTCTGCTTGCTTCTCTTGTAGTATGCAAACAGAATATTGGAGAAGAGCACCCCACTATGCAATGGTAGAGAAAGTAATGCAGATAAGGTTCAAGATAGTGAGACAACCCTGTTGGTCTCCAAGAAAGGTGATAAAATCGATCTTGCAGACAGTGAGAAAACCCCACAGTCCTGCGTTGATGTAGTGTTCGAGTTACTGGCCAGTACCATTGGCACAAGCTCTTCGAACTCGCTACCTGAATCACTTCGGCTTCTTCAGTCTCAGCTACAAGCTGAAAGGCATCAGTCAACTCTGTTGCGGCAAGAAGCCGAAGGACTGAGGAAGTCCCTGCAGAATTCAGATGCGTACTTTCTTGTGCAACAGCAAGCGCTGGAGGATTTAAGCGCCAAACAAAAGAACGTTAATAAGCTTGCTAAGCATCTTGCCAGCATTATGGGTACCTAGGATATTGTTTCTTGAACTCTTCTGAAGTGGTTTCTGTTCTGGACTTGTTTTGCTGCGGCGTTTATATGCTGCTTTGTTCTCTATATTTGCACTGGTGGCGAACTTTGATGCCCAGTGGATGTAATATGTGTAATAGCCGTGATAGCCTAGCATAAGTTGGTTGCTTATTTATTTCCTTGTTGTCTTGTTTATTTGTTTGCTTGTAGTCAGTGCAGTTCTTTTTCCGCGGTTTGCTAGTGGCTGCAATAACCTATTTTTTAAAACTAGGCCACAATAACCATGGTGTAACGCCCACGATGCGGCTATATCTCCCACGTGTCGAGGCACGACTTAGAGGCATAACCGCATTGTGGTTTTGTCGCAAGAAGGGTCATCTTCACACAATCCCATGTAATGAACAAGAATGGGATAAAGAGTTGGCTTACAATCGCCACTTCACACAATACATAATAAATTCATACATCATTCAAGATACACACATAGACCGACTCCGGTCAAAGCCAAAAGAAAAGAAGACAACCCAACTGCAAGATCCCCGATCGTCCCAACTGGGCTCCACTACTGATCAACAGGAAAAGAAACGTAGTAACGACCAAGGTCCTCATCGAACTCCCACTTGAGTTCGGTAGCATCGCCTGCACTGGTATCCTCGGCACCTGCAACTGTTTTGGAAGTATCTGTGAGTCACGAGGACTCAGCAATCTCACACCCGCGAGATCAAGACTATTTAAGCTTATGGGTAGGAAAGGGGTAATGAGGTGGAGCTGCAGCAAGCACTAAGCATGTATGGTGGCTAACATACGCCAATAAGAGCGAGAAGAGAAGCAACGGAACGGTCGTCAACTAGTAATGACCAAGAAGTGATCCTGAACTCCTACTTACGTCAAACATAACCCAAAAGCCGTGTTCACTTCCCTGACTCCGCCAAAAAGGGACCATCACGGCTACACACACGGTTGATGTATTTTAATTAAGTCAAGTGTCAAGTTCTCTACAACCGGATATTAACAAATTCCCATCTGCCACATAACCGCGGGCACGGCTTTCGAAAGATAATACCCTGCAGGGGTGTCCCAACTTAGCCCATTATAAGCTCTCACGGTAAACGAAGGATAAACCTTCTCCCGGGAAGACCTGATCAGTCTCAGAATCCCGGGTTACAAGACATTTCTACAATGGTAAAACAAGACCAGCAAAGCCGCCCGATGTGTCGACAATCCCCATAGGAGTCGCACGTACCTCGTTCTTAGGACACACTCGATGAACACTACGTACAACTAAAACCAGCCCTCAAGTTTCCCCGAGGTAGCGCTACAAGTGGCTCTAGTTTGGACCAACACTCCGAGGAGCACTGGCCCGGGGGGGTAAAATAAGATGACCCTCGGGAGCGCGACTCCCAAGGGAAAAAGGCTAGGTGAGGCAAATGTAAAACCAAGGTTGGGCCTTGCTGGAGGAGTTTTATTCAAAGCGAACTTTCAAGGGGGTCCCATAAATCACCCAACCGCGTAAGGGACGCAAAATCAAGGAACATAACACTGGTATGACGAAAACTAGGGCGGCAAGAGTGGGACAAAACACCAGGCATAAGGCCGAGCCTTCCACCCTTTACCAAGTATATAGATGCATTAAAATATAAGAGATATTGTGATATTCCCAAAATATCCATGTTCCAACATGGAACAAACTTCATCTTCACCTGCAACTAGCAACGCTATAAGAGGGGCTGAGCAAAAGCGGTAACATAGCCAAACGACGGTTTGCTAGGAAGGGTGACAAAGGATAGAGGTTCATGGCAAATTGGGAGGCTTGATAAGCAAGTGGTAGGTAGCGCGACATAGAAATAGAGCGAACAGCTAGCAAGCAAAGATAGAAGTGATTTCGAGGGTATGGTCATCTTGCCTGAGATCCCGCAAGGAAGAAGAACGAGTCCATGAAGAAGACAAACGGATGTAGTCGAACGAATCCTCACAACTCCGGACGAAACCGAAGCTAACGAGAGAAGCAACCCGGAAAGAAACAAACAACATCGTAAACAACCACCACATAAACATGGCATGATGCACAATCAAGTATGATGCATGTCCTGTTTCATGAGCATGGCATGGCAAAGTGCAACAAACAACACTAAAAATTAAGTGGAGCTCAATATGCAACGAATTCCATATTAACGAAACACCACATCCAAATTATTTAGTTCTCTCTCGGTTATGTACCCAACAATATTAAATGTTGATTAACATGGCAAGAGGAGAAGCATGGTAAGACTACCTATCTAGGCAAGTTTAAATGAGGCCGGAACAACAAACAACAATTCCGGAAAATCCCCATGTGCATATTTTAGATTTGGTACTGCTCTGCCATAAACGCAATTTTAATGTTGATAAACAGCAAAATGAAGTGCACCATGTTAAACTAGGAATTTTTCTACCCCATTTACATATAAAGTTTATTAAATTCCGAGTTACGGTTAATTAGTTATGAAATAAATCATTTTAACATGGCATTTATGCAAAAGTAAACAAACAAGATTTTAGACATTTTAAACATGGATTAGAGTGGCATAATGTGAAACTAGATAAAATTCTAAGCATTTTTCATATATAAATTATTTTAATCCGATGCACGGTTGTGAATTTATTATATGCATGATGTATGAGGGGTTTTTCTGCAAAACTGGAATACTCTGGATAATGGACAAAATCGCAGCTCTGGGAAAAAAACTGCACGGGCTGAAACTGGCTAGCCCGATAGTGCACTGGAGAGGCTGGGGGCTGCTCACCCTGGGCCAAGGCCCGGCTGGAGAGGAGGACGCCAGGCAGGCCGCGGCAAGGGACCTGGGCCGGCTGTGACTGGTGGCCCGCGAGGAAGCAAGCCGCGAGTGTGGGCTCGGCGACGGGTCAACGCGGGGGCGGCAGCGTGCACTCGTTCTCTGCTCGTTTCCAACAGAAGCAGCAGGAGAACACGGCGACGCAGAAGACGGCGCCGGGGAGGGACTGTCGAAGGGGCGCTGGATCCGGGCGACGGCAGGAGGTGAAGGGTGGCAGGAGGCGGTGGATTCGGGCGGTGGCTGCGACGCGCTCCTACAGGACACGGGCGCGAGAAAGGGGTCAGGGAGGAAGAGGGGGAAAGCGAAGGTGGAGCAGGGCCCCACGGCGACCTGGGGGCTTCACCGGCGACTGGGCTCGTCGGCTGAGCGACTGGAGGCGGGCAAGGCGTTGAGGACGACTCGCAGCGGCGGTTGGTGCGGGACTCCGGTGAGAAGGAGGTCGAGGCGGCAGAGCTTGGCGAGCTCGGCGTTGAGGAAGGAGCAGAGACGCAGAGGCGGGGCGAGGGACTTGGCGCAACGACGGGAATCGAGCGCGGAGGAGCCGGGGATGGCGGATCTAGGCGCGCACGGTAAGAGCTTGGCGATGGCAGCTTCCTCCTTGCGGCTCTTGCATGGGCGTACATGGGAGAGAGAGAGCATGAGCGGGAAAGGCAACAGGAGAAGAAAGGGAAAGGAAGGAGAGGCGTGAGCGTGGCTGTCCTGCTGGTGGCTGCTAGCAGAACTGCTCGCCGGGGACGACGGCAGGGAGCTAGAGGAGAGGCGTAGGACTTGGAGAAGGGGCACGACATGGAGGAGCTCGGGAGGGTGCTGTTCTCCCTGGATCAGACGCGGGAGGCTGCAGGGGCGCTCGGAGTCGAGGTGGGAGATGGATTGGTCCGGTGGGGAAAACGAGGGAAGGAGAGAGGGTGGCTGCGGGCTTGGATCCCAAGGAAGAGGATTTGGTGCAGTGGCGGCGGCGAGGATTGCTGGATTGGACAGGATAGGTTAGGGTTTGAGAGTTTAAATAGGAAGGGTGGCTAGACTAGGGGCTAAAAGGACCCTCCGATTAAAATTGGACGATCGAGAAAATAATAGGTAGGGAGTCCAAATAAGAAAACGGAGATGTTTTGTAGATGTTAGGGGATGATCCGGACCCAATGGTCATGCCAGCCGGGGTTGGGTTCAGGACAGGTTTCGATCGCGCGCGAGAAGGGGTTTTGTGCACTATGCAGAGAGGGTCAAACGGTCGGACAACAAAAGAACGGTTGGTCTCGAAGGGACAACGAAGGCAACAGGGAGAAGCGGGAACTACGAACGGACCACGAGTTTAAGAAAACATGCGGATGCAATGCGGATGATGCCATGATGAAAAGCAACAAACAAAATAAAACACACGGCGACAACGAAAAACATGGAAGGCGTCTGGAGCGTCGGTCTCGGGGCGTTACAACACTCCACCACTACAAGAGAATCTCGTCCCGAGATCTAGGATGGCACCGGAGAGAAGCGGGAGAGGAAGAGAAGAGGTAAAACTAATTGCTTCTTAGACAAATGAGTGAAACCAAAGAATCTTGCAGGATTGAACAAATCGAAAGACATGACACAACGGAGATAAGCGAATTGAGAGCACTCTGTAGTAAATGGAAGCAAGGAACACCATGAGAACCTTGAGGTTAAGTGACACGATAGATAATTAAACCACTCCGGTTAAAACAAGATAGGGAAGAAATAATTGTGATAAAATCTGGACAGCACTCCGACTGTAAATGGAAGGAATTGAACATGAATTTGACAAGATGAGGGGATACTTGACGAAATCAACAACACACTGCCCCCGGAACTATTAAAAGAATGGCACAAGGGGTAAGAAAGATTTTAGACAGCACTCCGGTTAAAAGGATAAACAGGGAAAGAAGATGATCTTGACAAAACAAGAAGATGGGTTCGAAGAGAGCGATATCACAATGCCTCTGGTAGAAATGAAAGAATGCAATGAAAAGAACGGAGTTGTTGAAAAATCAACAAAGAAAGGATATGAACTTCGTGGGCTTATGGAGACATCTCGAAACTTGAGGTGAAATTCTGCCACTAACGAAAACAATTGCTTGCTTGAGATCAACGAAGAGATGAAAACTTCTCTCGCCGAGAGGATAGGAGAAAATTTGGATCATTGATAAACACCACAAATAGATACATTCCTTAGGGAAGGCTATAGGTGAAATATAACCCAATACAACTCCAACAAAAAGATTGATTGGTTGAAAAGACCTCTTGAACGAAGATAAAATGATGGATTTAGATATGTCACTCTTGAAAACTTTGTGAATCATGAACCCGAAGGGAAATTATCCAGAATGACATAGCACCATCTCAAAAGATAAGGTAGAAAGAATTGCACTTTGGAATGCGAGATGAAGAATGCTTGAAATCCTCAAGAGAGACATGTGTTAAGCACCATGTTTATTTTAGAGTATAGCTTGACGGATCTAGACTCCGAGAGAAATCTTGAAGAACAATTGAAGAATGAAAGGAATCCTTGAGGAAGCACCATGTAGAGCCTCCATGAAGAACTTCGGTATACAAAAGGATGATAGAAAGAAAGAGAAGTTGACAACACAAGGTGAACCCTTGCAATGATTTAGGTGAAGCTTTGAAATGATATAATTGAAATAACTTGGAGCTCCAGAAAGAAAAATGAACAAAAGAGATCAAGAATTTTGATGAATCTCCGGAATAAGGGATTAATCACTTGGAGGAAACAAGAATAAGAATTACATTACGTGTATCCTTCACCAATTTAGATTGATGACAAGCAACGGATTTGGCATACTACTTATTCTCGAAGAAAGGATTAAGATAAATATAGCGCAAACTTGAGAAAAGTCTTCAACGAACCACCGGTAGGGTTGAAACAACGAATAAATTGATATGATAACGAAGGAAGAGAAATCTTGAACGAACCACCGCGAGAATTGAAAACAATTGAAGAAAAGAGGACGAAACACCGTAAGAATTAAAGAACACGCGAAAAAACTCGAGGGAATTTAGATACATGAGAACGAATAGATCACGAGCTGACTAGAGGATACTTGAACGATGCACCGGGAGAATATGGATGAACGAAGAGACATCAATTTAGAATAATTGGAGAACGAAGCTGAAAACTTAGAAGGAAGAAATCTTCTGAAAAGATGGCCTTTGGATGATCAAGAAACGAAAACAACTCATGAAATGCTCCAGATGGGTATGAGAAGAATTCTCACAATCGAAAACAATTATGAGAGGATGGCATAAGCTAGAACTATGAATCTTCAAGAGAACGGACCAAGATTTGAGAGAAACTCTTCTTCGGTCTTCAAATGTTGAGAATGACGATGAGAAACACCACCATGAATTGTTGAGGCACTCCGGAATGAAAATTAGAAAGATTGAACCAACAATGAAAAGAATTTGAAAGATCTTGGAGAAAGACATTTGACTGATGATAATTCATTCTTACGTCAAACTTTGCAATGAATTTGAGAATAACTCCGGAAAAATTAGAAGAGTCAGGTAAGATCCTGGAAAAAGACCTGTGGGTTAGGGTCCACTCAAAAGAAACACCATTGAAATGATTACTTGAAAAGGAGATAGCACCGGTTGAATTAAATGGCTTGAATGAGATAACAACCTCAAAATAGTTTAAACTGATTAAGAATGGAAGCTTGAATTTGCTGAGATATCTTCAGCGCTCTGGATACGAATGAACGGCGAAAAATGGATGATTAAGAGGTGCACCGGCATGAGAAAACATTTGAAACGAGGAAAGGAATATGATCAACACTCTAAGCTTGAATTGGATCCAACGGAGAAGAAACAACAACGAAGGATGATGAACTTGAAACTGTTGAGCATCTTCATGAGAAATCAGCGGTTAAGAACATGGAGGAAAAGAATGAAGAGACTTCACATCCATAAGATGGATACTTGATTAAGAAATCTGAGTGTTTCAAGAAAAAGGAGGGAAAAACAAAGACAACTTGGGACGGATGAAGCAAACACCATTGCAAAGAACTGAGAATTGATCTCGCGAATGTTAAAATGATCGGATCCACTTGAAAAAGAGCACGTCGGTTGGAAAGAATTGGGATGACAAACTTGATGGTCAAGAAGGATTAGTATCCCCATAGGAATATGAGAACACCACTTGACATTGAAGCAACTCGAATACCACAACTTAAAACAAAACAAAGGATTGGCTTAGGAAATAAGCCGGAACAAACATATGATAGAGATTTCGTCCGAAGTTTTCGTGGTGGGGCCCACACGGGCTCGATCGTACAGCACCATCATGTACGAGGCAGTGCACATGACATACGAAGCGTCCCCGAGTCGGCATAGCCAAGGACTCTTTAAGACACTACGAGACCACTGTAAAACCAACCGTGGAAAGGCGGACCACTAGACGTCGAACCCCAATCTCATACCATGCATCTGTCCGAGGAGCTACTTGAATTCCCACTTATAAACTCCCGAAACTTTCTGGTTATGCAATCTGGTGTTGGGGATACAGGGGACACAAAATATATCACCCAAACTAGCAATCCCTAGATCCAGCTGTATCCATCCGTCAACACATAACCAAGAAATCTTCGGAAATCGTTTACCTCAACCTTCGAAAAGCATCCGTTATACGAGTTATGGCAATACTCCCGAACTCCCGCCCCAGTACTGGGTGGCATCGAGGTGATCTCACCAACAACTGCATAAAAGAGATTTCGATGTCGGCGAAACTCCGGTATTCCAAAACTGCAACGATAAAATTGTGACGACAACACCTCGGAGCTCAACTCCCCGGGACACTGCCACAACCCCTAAATGTCAGGAGGCACTAAGAACAATGTTCTCGTCACAAAACCATCGGAACGATTCCAAGATACCCGCGTGATCCTAAATTTTTTTTAGTGAAATTTGAGGAGAGAAAAGTCAAAACTTCTACGTCAGGAGGCCTCACCAGAGCGACGAAGGGACTTAGGAGTAAAAAGAATCCTACTCTCCGATATATATAATCCTAAGACTCAAAACATTTTTTGTTCTAGACTCAACAACGCCAGCGATTCGATCAAGCAGGGGGCTCCTAAGTCGGGGATGGCTCTGATTACCAACTTGTAACGCCCACGATGCGGCTATATCTCCCACGTGTCGAGGCACGACTTAGAGGCATAACCGCATTGTGGTTTTGTCGCAAGAAGGGTCATCTTCACACAATCCCATGTAATGAACAAGAATGGGATAAAGAGTTGGCTTACAATCGCCACTTCACAGAATACATAATAAATTCATACATCATTCAAGATACACACATAGACCGACTACGGTCAAAGCCAAAAGAAAAGAAGACAACCCAACTGCTAGATCCCCGATCGTCCCAACTGGGCTCCACTACTGATCAACAGGAAAAGAAACGTAGTAACGACCAAGGTCCTCGTCGAACTCCCACTTGAGTTCGGTAGCATCGCCTGCACTGGTATCCTCGGCACCTGCAACTGTTTTGGAAGTATCTGTGAGTCACGAGGACTCAGCAATCTCACACCCGCGAGATCAAGACTATTTAAGCTTGTGGGTAGGAAAGGGGTAATGAGGTGGAGCTGCAGCAAGCACTAAGCATGTATGGTGGCTAACATACGCGAATAAGAGCGAGAAGAGAAGCAATGGAACGGTCGTCAACTAGTAATGATCAAGAAGTGATCCTGAACTCCTACTTACGTCAAACATAACCCAAAAGCCGTGTTCACTTCCCGGACTCCGCCGAAAAGGGACCATCACGGCTAAACACACGGTTGATGTATTTTAATTAAGTCAAGTGTCAAGTTCTCTACAACCGGATATATTAACAAATTCCCATCTGCCACATAACCGCGGGCACGGCTTCCGAAAGATAATACCCTGCAGGGGTGTCCCAACTTAGCCCATTATAAGCTCTCACGGTCAACGAAGGATAAACCTTCTCCCGGGAAGACCCGATCAGTCTCGGAATCCCGGTTTACAAGACATTTCGACAATGGTAAAACAAGACCAGCAAAGCCGCCCGATGTGTCGACAATCCTGATAGGAGTCGCACGTACCTCGTTCTCAGGACACACCGGATGAACACTACGTACAACTAAAACCAGCCCTCAAGTTTCCTCGAGGTGGCGCTGCAAGTGGCTCTAGTTTGGACCAACACTCTGAGGAGCACTGGCCCGGGGGGGGGGGGGTGGTAAAATAAGATGACCCTCGGGAGCGCGACTCCCAAGGGAAAAAGGCTAGGTGAGGCAAATGTAAAACCAAGGTTGGGCCTTGCTGGAGGAGTTTTATTCAAAGCGAAATGTCAAGGGGGTCCCATAAATCACCCAACCGCGTAAGAGACGCAAAATCAAGGAACATAACACCGGTATGATGAAAACTAGGGCGGCAAGAGTGGAACAAAACACCAGGCATAAGACCGAGCCTTCCACCCTTTACCAAGTATATAGATGCATTAAAATATAAGAGATATTGTGATATTCCCAAAATATCCATGTTCCAACATGGAACAAACTTCATCTTCACCTGCAACTAGCAACGCTATAAGAGGGGCTGAGCAAAAGCGGTAACATAGCCAAACAACGGTTTGCTAGGAAGGGTGACAAAGGTTAGAGGTTCATGGCAATTTGGGAGGCTTGATAAGAAAGTGGTAGGTAGCGCGACATAGCAATAGAGCGAACAGCTAGCAAGCAAAGATAGAAGTGATTTTGAGGGTATGGTCATGGCTGAGATCCCGCAAGGAAGAAGAACGAGTCCATGAAGAAGACAAACTGATGTAGTCGAACGAATCCTCACAACTCCGGAACGAAACCGAAGTTAACGAGAGAAGCAACCCGGAAAGAAACAAACAACATCGTAAACAACCACCACATAAACATGGCATGATGCACAATCAAGTATGATGCATGTCCGGTTTAATGAGCATGGCATGGCAAAGTGCAACAAACAACACTACAAATTAAGTGGAGCTCAATATGCAACGAGTTGCATATTAATGAAACACCACATCCAAATTATTTAGTTCTCTCTCGGTTATGTACCCAACAATATTAAATGTTGATTAACATGGCAAGAGGAGAAGCATGGTAAGACTGCCTATATAGGCAAGTTTAAATGAGGCCGGAACAACAAACAACAATTCCGGAAAATCCCCATGTGCATATTTTAGATTTGGTACTGCTCTGCCATAAACGCAATTTTAATGTTGTTAAACAGCAAAATAAAGTGCACCATGTGAAACTAGGCAATTTTCTACCCCATTTACATATAAAGTTTATTAAATTCCGAGTTACGGTTAATTAGTTATGAAATAAATCATTTTAACATGGCATTTATGCAAAATTAAACAAACATCATTTTAAACATTTTAAACATGGATGAGAGTGGCATAATGTGAAACTAGATAAAATTCTAAGCATTTTTCATATATAAATTATTTTAATCCGATGCACGGTTGTGAAGTTATTATATGCATGATGTATGAGGGGTTTATCTGCAAAACTGGAATACTCTGGATAAGGGACAAAATCGCAGCTGTGGGAAAAAAACTACACGGGCCGAAACTGGCTAGCCTGATAGTGCACTGGAGAGGCTGGGGGCTGCTCACCCTGGGCCAAGGCCCGACTGGAGAGGAGGACGCCAGGCAGGCCGCGGCAAGGGAGTTGGGCCGGCTGTGACTGGTGGCCCGCGAGGAAGCAAGCCGCGAGTCTGGGCTCGGCGACGGGTCAACGCGGGGGCGGCTGTAACGCCCACGATGCGGCTATATCTCCCACGTGTCGAGGCACGAATTAGAGGCATAACCGCATAGTGGTTTTGTCGCAAGAAGGGTCATCTTCACACAATCCCATGCAATGAACAAGAATGGGATAACGAGAGTTGGCTTACAAACGCCACTTCACACAATACATAAATATAA
Source organism: Triticum aestivum (assembly GCF_018294505.1). Classification (NCBI taxonomy): domain Eukaryota; kingdom Viridiplantae; phylum Streptophyta; class Magnoliopsida; order Poales; family Poaceae; genus Triticum; species Triticum aestivum. The sequence continues at coordinate 192,230,275 of NC_057811.1, read as the reverse complement.
TTCAAACGTCATCAAAAATCCACACATAGACCGACTACGGTCAAATCCAAATGAAAATAAGATAACCCCAAATGGTAGATCCCCGATCGTCCCAACTGGGCTCCACTACTGATCATCAGGAAAAGACACATAGTAACGACCACGTCACTCATCGAACTCCCACTTGACCTCGGTTGTGTCATCTGCACTGGCATCGTCGGCACCTGCAACTGTTTTGGTAGAATCTGTGAGTCACATGGACTCAGCAATCTCACACCCGCGAGATCAAGACTATTTAAGCTTATAGGAAAGGATGGTGTAAAGAGGTGGAGTTGGAGCAAGCACTAAGCATATATGGTGGCTAACATATGCAAATGAGAGCGGGAAGAGAAACAGCGGAACGGTCGTCCACTAGTAATGACCAAGAAGTGATCCTGAACTCCTACTTACGTCAAACATAACCCAGAAACCGTGTTCACTTCCCGGACTCCGCCGAGAAGAGACCATCACGGCTACACACACGGTTGATGTCTTTTAATTAAGTCAAGTGACAAGTTCTCTACAACCGGACATTAACAAATTCCCATCTGCCTCATAACCGCGGGCACGCCTTTCGAAAGATTACCCTGCAGGGGTGTCCCAAGTTAGCCCATTATAAGCTCTCACGGTCAACGAAGGATAAACCTTCTCCCGGAAAGACCCGATCAGTCTCGGAATCCTGGTTTACAAGACATTTCGACAATGGTAAAACAAGACTAGCAAAGCCGCCCGAATGTGCCGACAAATCCCGATAGGAGCTGCACATATCTCGTTCTCAGGGCACACCAGATGAGCAGTCCGTACAACTAAAACCAGGCCTCAAGTTTCCCCGAGGTGGTGCTGCAAAGGGCTCTAGTTTGGACCAACACTCGGAGGAGCACTGGTCCGGGGGGGTAAATAAAGATGACCCTCGGGCTCCGGAAACCCAAGGGAAAAAGGCTAGGTGAGGCAAATGTAAAACCAAGGTTGGGCCTTGCTCGAAGAGTTTTATTCAAAGCGAACTGTCAAGGGGGTACCATAAATCACCCGACCGCGTAAGGAACGCAAACTCAAGGAACATAATACCGGTATGACGGAAACTACGGCGGCAAGAGTGGAACAAAACACCAGGCATAAGGCCGAGCCTTCCACCCTTCACCAAATATATAGATGCATTAATTAAATAAGAGATATTATGATATCCCAAAATATCCATGTTCCAACATGGAACCAACTTCATCTTCACCTGCAACTAGCAACGCTATAAGAAGGGCTGAGCAAAAGCGGTAACTTAGCCAAACAATGGTTTGCTAGGAAAGGATGGTTAGGGGCTGACATGGCAATATGGGAGGCATGATATAGAAAGTGATAGGTAGCGCAGCATGGCAATAGAGCGAACAACTAGCAAAGCAAAGATAGAAGTGATTTCGAGGGTATGGTCATCTTGCCTGCAAGGTTCTCAGAGTTGTCGAAAGCTTGATCCTCGTAAGCGTACTCAACAGGTTCCTCGTTGACGAACTCGTCTCCCGGCTCTACCCAGAACAAGGACACAAGCAACGGAACCACAATCAATCACGGGGAATGCACAAGCAACATGATGCAATACATGAATGATATGCAAGATATGATATGCGATGCATATGCGTGCTCCGGACGAAAAATGATGAACAAGGCAGTAACTTAGCAAACCAAGCATGCCACTGGAAAGATGAGATGATTTCGGTTGAAATCGATATAAAGCTCTCCGGAAACGGATGCACGGTTTGCAAATGGCAAGCAAAACAAGAATGACATGAATATGCGATTAACAGCAAGATAGCACTTAGAATGCAACAAGTAACAATGCTACAGCACTCCAACATAGCAACAAAGCATATGACAGTAACCTACAGGAGATGCTTGACAAAAGATGAACACTGAGCTATGGCTAGATCACAACACAACAGGTTCCAAGCGAGTTTGGGCAAGGCCCCATTCGAGATCCTCTATGGCAGAAAGTGCCGTACTCCTCTCAATTGGTCAGAGACTGGTGAACGCCAACTTCTTGGCAATGACTTAATCACAGAGGCTGAAGAAATGTGTAAAGTCATCCGTGAAAATCTCAAAGCCGCGCAATCGCGCCAGAAGAGTTACTATGATAGTAAGCACCGTGATGTGGCTTTCGAGATCGGAGACCATGTCTACCTCCGCGTCTCTCCAATGAAAGGCACTCGTCGCTTCGGTATCAAAGGGAAGATTGCCCCTAGATACATCGGTCCTTTCAAGATCATTGGCAAAAGAGGCGACCTCGCCTATCAACTTGAGCTTCCCTCCAACTTCGCGAACGTGCATGATGTGTTCCACGTGTCACAGCTCCGCAAGTGCTTCAAGACGCCTGAGCGCACATCAACTTCGAAGAGATTGACCTCCAAGAAGATCTGTCTTATCATGAGCACCCCGTTGCTATTCTTGAAGAAACTGAGCGCAAGACTCGCAACAAGTCAATCAAATTCCTGAAAGTGAAATGGTCGCACCATTCCGACCGAGAAGCCACCTGGGAACGCGAGGACCATCTCCGTTCCGAATATCCAGAGTTCTTTCAGTCCTAGATCTTGGGACGAGATCCTCTCGTAGTGGTGGAGTGTTGTAACACCCCGGATGTAACTTTCCATATTTGTAACTCCGACTCTTGCCATTTTCGGCTATGTGTTATGATATTCCCTCCGTGGTCGGGTTTTGACTTTTGTTTTGCATTTTGTTTTCGTCATGCATCTCATATCATATCATCATGTGCATTGCATTTGCATACGTGTTCGTCTCATGCATCCGACCATTTTCCCCGTTGTCCGTTTTGCAATCCGGCACTCCCACCTCCTCCGGCGCACCCCTCTTGTTTCTTTTCGTGAGCGGGTGTTGAACGTTCTCAGAATGAATCGAGTCTTGTCAAGTGGCCTTGGTATACCACCGGTAGACCACCGGTCAAGTTTCGTTCCATTTGGAGGTCGTTTGGTGCTCCAACGGTTAACTCACCTCCATGCTCTCGGTCGTTCGATCACGATCGTGTGGGCGAAAACCGTGCTCCATTTGGAGTCTCCTAGCTCCCTCTAGCTATAAATATGTGAGACTGCCCGAAATTTCCGGATCCCCGAAACCCTAGCCTCTCCCTCCGCGCGGCGGACGTGTCCGCCCGGCGCCGGACGAATCGCGTCGCCGACCGAGAGCATGGAGGTGAGTTAACCGTTGGAGCACCAAACGACCTCCAAATGGAACGAAACTTGACCGGTGGTATACCAAGGCCACTTGACAAGACTCGGTCCATTCTGAGAACGTTCAACACCCGCTCACGAAAAGAAACAAGAGGGGTGCGCTGGAGGAGGTGGGAGTGCCGGATTGCAAAACGGACAACGGGGAAAATGGTCGGATGCATGAGACGAACACGTATGCAAATGCAATGCACATGATAACATGATATGAGATGCATGACGAAAACAAAATGCAAAAGAAAGACAAAAACCGACCACAGAGGGAATATCATAACACATAGCCGAAAATGGCAAGAGTCGGAGTTACAAATATGGAAAGTTACATCCGGGGTGTTACAGCAGCAGCGTGCGCTTGTTCTCTGCTCGTTTCCAACAGAAGCAGCAGCAGAACACGGCGACGCAGAAGATGGCGCCGGGGAGGGACTGGCGAAGGGGCGCTAGATTCGGGCGACGGCAGGAGGTGAAGGGCGGCAGGAGGCGGTGGATTCGGGCGGCGGCTGCGACGCCCTCCTACAGGACACGGGCGCGAGAAAGGGGTCAGGGAGGAAGAGGGGAAAAGCGAAGGAGGAGCAGGTGCACACGGCGACCTGTGGGGCTTCACCGGCGACTGGGCTCGCCGGCTGAGCGACCGGAGGCGGGCAAGGCGTTGAGGACGACTCGCAGCGGCTGTTTGTGCGGGACTCCGGCGAGAAGGAGGTCAAGGCGGCGAGGAAGGAGCAGAGACGCAGAGGCGGGGCGAGGGACTTGGCGCAGCGACGGGAATCGAGCGTGGAGGAGCCGGGGATGGCGGATCCCGGCGCGCATGGCAAGAGCTTGGCGATGGCAGCTTCCTCCTTGCGGCTCTTGCACGGGCGTACCTGGGAGAGAGAGAGCATGAGAGGGAAAGGCAACAGGAGAAGAAAGGGAAAGGAAGGAGAGGCGCGAGCGTGGCTGTCCTGCTGGTGGCTGCTAGCAGAACTGCTCGCCGGGGACGACGGCAGGGAGCTACAGGAGAGGCGCAGGACTTGGAGAAGGGGCACGGCATGGAGGAGCTCGGGAGGGTGCTGTTCTCCCTGGATCACACGCCGGAGGCTGCAGGGGCGCTCGGAGTCGAGGTGGGAGATGGATTGGTCCGGTGGGGAAAACGAGGGAAGGAGAGAGGGTGGTTGCGGGCTTGGATCCCAAGGAAGATGATTTGGTGGAGTGGCGGCGGCGAGGATAACTGGATTGGACAGGATAGGTTAGGGTTTGAGCATTTAAATAGGAAGGGTGGCTAGACTAGGGGCTAAAAGGACCCTCCGATTAAAATCAGACGATCGAGAAAATAATAGGTAGGGAGTCCAAATAAGAAAACGGAGATGTTTTGTAGATGTTAGGGGATGATCCGGACCCAATGGTCATGCCAGCCCGGGTCGGGTTCGGGACAGGTTTCGATCGCGCGCGAGAAGGGGTTTTGTGCACTATGCAGAGAGGGTCAAACGGTCGGACAACAAAAGAACGGTTGGTCTCGAAGGGACAACGAAGGCAACAGGGAGAAGCGGGAACTACGAACGGACCATGAGTTTAAGAAAACATGCGGATGCAATGCGGATGATGCCATGATGAAAAGCAACAAACAAAATGAAACACACGGCGAGAACGAAAAACATGGAAGGCGTCTGGAGCGTCGGTCTCGGGGCGATACACATGGGCTAATATTTACTGTAGTGACACTGGGCCTCGTACGGGCCGTAGAAACAGTGGGCCTTCTACAGGCCGTAGAAACAGTAGGCCTTCTACGGGCAGTAGAAACAATGGGCCTTCTACGGGCCGTAGAAACAATGGGCCTTCTACGGGCCGTATCATCAATGGGCCTTCTACGGGCCGTATCATCAATGGGCCTTATACGGGCCGTATGATCGATTGGCCAAACATGGGCCAATAACAGGCCGCATTATGGCCGTAAACGGGCTAGAGTTGGAATCGTCCATTCATGGGCCGACCATAACGGGCCATCGTTAATAGGCCATATTTGATGATGCTATGAAAACGGCCCAACGTATTAACGGACCACAAACGGGCCGACTGTAACCACGGGCTGAATTTGGCCCACAAGCAGAAAATGACAGTAACGGGCCGTAAGTAAACGAATGCTGGAACTGAGCCCAAGAATAAATGGGCTATGAGAAGGCCGAAAGATAACATGGGCTGGAAACGGCCCAACAGAATAACGGGCCGTTAATGGGTATTAAGTGATACACTGTTCATTACGGGCCAGTTTCACCACGGGCCGTTAATGGGTGTAAAGTGATACACTGTTCATTACGGGCCAGTTTCACCACGGGCCGTTAATAGGCCAAGAGTTACATAGGGCCTCATATGGGCCGGAAGACGTCATGGGCCATACATGGGCCAGAAGTGAAAACGGGCTGGAATCATATTGGATGGCCCAGATGACGCTACTGGGCCTAATTCGGATAGGGCGTAACGGGCCTTGGGTTAGCGGGCTGTAAATGGGCTATATGCGAACAGGCCGTTAACAGGCTTTCCACGGGCTGGCCCGCCACCTTTTGACTAAGTCAAACGGGCTGGGCTTTTCACAAGAATGGGCCTCTGTTGGGCCGTGCCATGTGTCGAAGTATCATAGGCGCCTTCTGTCCAATGAGTGGATGACATTTGTCCCAACGATGAGCCGACACGTGTTTCCTCCAGCCAATGATGATTTTACACGTGGAAAATCCCCATTGGTCGGGGCTATTAACGGGTTATCGGATCCAAAACCCGACCCGATAGCTTAACGGCGTTCCGTTACAGTGGATGCCATGTGTCGGTCACCCTTGACGAAAGCACTTCTGTGACGCGCGATTTATCATCAGGGAAGTGGACACTTCCGTGATGATAATTTTGGTAATGTCATGGAACACTTCTACGACAGCACATGTATGACTATCTTGATTCTGTCATAAATTTGTCATGGATGTACATGCATGACAAAAAATGCGACCTACTGTGACAAACACGTATCATCACGGAAGTGTATTTTTTTGTAGTGTAGGGGGATAGATTGGTAGGAGAAGACCATCGCTCGTCCCCGACTGCCACTCATAAGGATGACAATCAAAGAACACCTCATGTTTCAAATTTGTTACACAACGTTTACCATACGGGCATGCTACGGGACTTGCAAACTTCAACACAAGTATTTCTCCAATTCACAACTACTCAAGTAGCACAACTTTAATATTACTACCTCCATATCTCAAAACAATCATCAAGCATCAAACTTCTGTTAGTATTCAACACACTCATAAGGAAGTTTTTACAAATCTTGAATACCTAGCATATTAGGATTATTTAAGCAAATTACCATGCTATCTAAGACTCTCAAAATAATCTAAGTGAAGCATGGGAGATCAATAGTTTCTATAAAACAGATCCACCACCGTGCTCTAAAAGATATAAGTGAAGCACTAGAGCAAAACTATATAACTCAAAAGATATAAGTGAAGCACATAGAGTATTCTAATAATTTCCGAATCATGTGTGTTTCTCTCAAAAGGTGTGTACAGCAAGGATGATTGTGGTAAACTAAAAAGCAAAGACTCAAATCATACAAGACGCTCCAAGCAAAACACATATCATGTGGTGAATAAAAATATAGCTCGAAGTAAAGTTACCGATGGAAGTAGACAAAAGAGGGGATGCCTTCCGGGGCATCCCCAAGCTTTGGCTTTTTGGTGTCCTTAGATTATCTTGGGGGTGCCATGGAAGTTTTTATTATACCCATCTTGGATGCCTATCATATTAGGACTAATTTCATAACCAAAGCAAATTACCATGCTGTTCTAAAGACTCTCAAAATAATATAAGTTAATCATGAGAGTTCATCTATGTCTTCAAAATAAAACCACCGCCGTGCTCTAAAAGGATATAAGTGAAGCACTAGAGCAAAAGACAAACTACTCCGAAAGATATAAGTGAAGATCAATGAGTAGTCCAATAATTATGTAACTATGTGAAGACTCTCTAACATTTAAGAATTTCAGATCTTGGTATTTTATTCAAACAGCAAGCAAAACAAAAGAAAATAAAATGACGCTCCAAGCAAAACACATATCATGTGGTGAATAAAAATATAGCTCCAAGTAAAGTTACCGATGAACGAAGACGAAAGAGGGGATGCCATCCGGGGCATCCCCAAGCTTAGGCTCTTGGTTGTCCTTGAATATTACCTTGGGGTTCCTTGGGCATCCCCAAGCTTAGGCTCTTGCCACTCCTAATTCCATAGTTCAAATCTTTACCCAAAACTTGAAAACTTCACAACACAAAACTCAACAGAAAACTCGTAAGCTCCGTTAGTATAAGAAAATAAATCACCACTTAGGTACTGTTGTGAACTCATTATAAATTCATATTGGTGTAATATATACTGTATTCCAACTTCTATATGGTTCATAACTTCCGATACTACTCATAGATTCATCAGAATAAGCAAACAACACATAGAAAACAGAATCTGTCAAAAACAGAACAGTCTGTAGTAATCTGTATCACACGTATACTTCTGGAACTCCAAAAATTCTGAAATAAATTGTTGGACCTGAGGAATTTTTCTATTAATCATCTGCAAAAATAATCAACCTAAAAGCACTCTCCAGTAGAAAATGGAAGCACATCTCGTGAGCGCTAAAGTTTCTGATTTTTACAGCAAGATCAAAAAGACTTCACCCATGTCTTCCCAAAGGTTCTACTTGGCACAAACACTAATTAAAACATAAAACCACATCTAACCAGAGTCTAGATGAATTATTTATTACTAAACAGGAGCAAAAATTAAAGAACAAAACTAAACTTGGGTTGCCTCCCAACAAACGCTAACGTTTAACACCCCTAGCTAGGCATGATGATTTTGATGATGCTCACATAAAAGATAAGAATTGAAACATAAAGAGAGCATCATGAAGAATATGACTAGCACATTTAAGTCTAACCCACTTCCTATGCATAGGGATTTTGTAAGAAAACAACTTATGGGAACAATAATCAACTAGCATAGGAAGGCAAAACAAGCATAGCTTCAAGATTTTCAACACATAGAGAGGAAACTTGATCTTATTGCAATATGTAGAAGCATATATTCCTCCCTCATAATAATTTTCAGTAGCATCATGAATGAATTCAACAATATAACCATCACATAAGACATTATTTTCATGATGCACAAGCATAGAATTTTTATTACTCTCCACATAAGAAAATTTCTTCTCATGAATAATAGTGGGAGTGAACTCAACAAAATAAGTATCATGTGAAGCATAATCCAATTGAAAACTAAAATCATGATGACAAGTTTCATGGTTATAATTATTGTTTATAGCATACATGTCATCAAAATAATCATCATAGATAGCAACTTTATTCTCATAATCAATTGGAACCTCTTCCGAAATAGTGGATTCATCACTAAATAAAGTCATGACCTCTCCAAATCCACTTTCATAATTATCACAATAAGATTCAACATCCTCCAAAATAGTGGGATCATTACTTCCTAAAGTTGACACTCTTCCAAACCCACTTTCATCAATATAATCATCATAAATAGGAAGCATGCTATCATCATAATAAATTTGCTCATCAAAACTTGGGGGACAAAACATATCATCTTCATCAAAAATAGCATCCCCAAGCTTGTGGCTTTGCATATCATTAGCATCATGGATATTCAAGGAATTCATACTAACAACATTGCAATCATGCTCATCATTCACAAATTTTATGCCAAGCATTCTATGTAATTCTTCTTCTAGTACTTGAGTACAATTTTCCTTCCCATCATTTTCATGAAAGACATTAAAAAGATGAAGCATATGAGGCACCCTTAATTCCATTTTTTGTAGTTTCTTTTATAGACTAAACTAGTGATAAAACAAGAAACTAAAAGATTCGATTGCAAGATCTAAAGATATACCTTCAAGCACTCACCTCCCCGGCAATGGCGCTAGAAAAGAGCTTGATGTCTACTACACAACCTTCTTCTTGTAGACGTTGTTGGGCCTCCAAGTACAGATGTTTGTAGGACAGTAGCAAATTTCCCTCTAGTGGATGACCTAAGGTTTATCAATCCGTGGGAGGCGTAGGATGAAGATGGTCTCTCTCAAATAACCCTGCAACCAAATAACAAAGAGTCTCTTGTGTCCCCAACACACCCAATACAATGGTAAATTGTGTAGGTGCACTAGTTTGGCGAAGAGATGGTGATACAAGTGCAATATGGATGGTAGATATGGGTATTTGTAATCTGAAAATATAAAAACAGCAAGGTAGCATGTGGTAAAAATGAGCGTAAACAGTATTGCAATTCTAGGAAACAAGGCCTAGGGTTCATACTTTCACTAGTGCAAATTCTCTCTACAATAATAACATAACTGGATCATATAACTATCCCTCAACACACAACAAAGAGTCACTCCAAAGTCACTAATAGCGGAGAACAAATGAAGATATTATTGTAGGGTACGAAACCACCTCAAAGTTATCCTTTCCGATCGATCTATTCAAGAGTCCGTAGTAAAATAACACGAAGCTATTCTTTTCGTTCGATCTATCATAGAGTTCGTACTAGAATAACACCTTAAGACACAAATGAACGAAAACCCTAATGTCACCTAGATACTCTAAAGTCACCTCAAGTATCCGTGGGTATGATTATATGATATGCATCACACAATCTCAGATTCATCTATTCAAACCAATACAAAGTACTTCAAAGAGTGCCCCAAAGTTTCTACCGGAGAGTCAAGACGAAAACGTGTGCCAACCCCTATGCATAAGTTCACGAGGTCACGGAACTCGCAAGTTGATCACCAAAACATACATCAAGTGGATCACGTGATATCCCATTATCACCACAGATAAGCACATGCAAGACATACATCAAGTGTACTCAAATCCTTAAAGACTCAATCCGATAAGATAACTTCGAAGGGAAAACTCAATCCATTACAAGAGAGTAGAGGGGGAGAAACATCATAAGATCCAACTATAATAGCAAAGCTCGCGATACATCAAGATCATGCCAAATCAGGAACACGAGAGAGAGATCAAACACATAGCTACTGGTACATACCCTCAGCCCCGAGGGTGAACTACTCCCTCCTCGTCATGGAGAGCGCCGGGATGATGAAGATGGCCACCGGTGAGGGATCCCCCCTTCGGCAGGGTGCCGGAACATGGTCCCGATTGGTTTTTGGTGGCTATAGAGGCTTGCCGCGGCGGAACTCCCGATCTAGGTTATGTTCTGGGGGTTTCTGTATATATAAGAGGTTTTGGCGTCGAGAACAAGTCAGGGGGGTCTCCGGGCTGTCCACGAGGTAGGGAGGCACGCCCAGGGGGTGGGCGCGCCCCCCACCCTCGTGGGCAGCCCGAGACTCTTCTGGCCCAACTCTTTTACTCGATGGCCTTCTTCTGGTCCAAAAATAAGTTCCGTGAAGTTTCTGGTCAATTGGACTCCGTTTGGTTTTCCTTTTCTGCGATACTCAAAAACAAGGAAAAAACTAAAACTGGCACTCGGCTCTAGGTTAAAAGGTTAGTCCCAAAAATCATATAAAATAGCATATAAATGCATATAAAACATCCATGGTTGATAATATAATAGCATGGAACAATCAAAAATTATAGATACATTGGATACGTATCAGACACCTCGGCCAAGAGAAGCCAAAGTCCATGGCAGCCCTTACGGCACATGTGACCCACTTTTGCGCGGGCGAAGATAGCTGGCTAGCCCGTAGCAACAAAAATGCAAGCGAACCTGGCACTGCGGAAGCCAGAAATAGCAATGGCAAGCCCCGACGCAACAGACACAAGCGTCGAAACAATGGTGATAATACCGAGGACACGGCAGTCAACGCCAAATTTAGCGGCTCCAGGTCCGGCCAGCGGAAGACGCCGTTCAAAAGGAATAACTCGATCGCCCATGCCAGATACACGACACCCCTGACAAACCAGCCAATCACACCAACAGAGACTGTTGGGTTTTCAAACAGGCTGGGAAGTTAAATGCCGAGAACAAGGAAAAGGGGTCGCAAAGTGAGGACGATGACGAGGAGCCCCGTCCACCGAACACAGGGGGACAGAAGAAGTCCCCCCCCCCCAAGTTAAAACAGTGAACATGATATACGCTACCCACATCCCCAAGAGGGAACGCAAGCGTGCGCTCAGGGACGTCTATGCGATGGAGCCCGTCGCCCCAAAGTTCATCCCATGGTCTTCATGTCCGATCACTTTTGATCGTAGGGACCATACGACCAGTATCCGTGATGGCGGTTCAGCCGCACTGGTCCTCGACCCAATCATTGATGGATTCCACCTCAGGCGAGTCCTCATGGACGGTGGTAGCAGCCTGAACCTGCTCTATCAGGATACAACGCGCAAAATGGGCATTAAGTCCTCAAGAATTAAGCCCACAAAGACTACCTTTAAAGGAGTCATACCAGGTGTAGAGGCCCGCTGTATGGGCTCAATCACCCTAGAGGTTGTCTTCGGATCCCCGGACAACTTCCAAAGCGAAGAGCTGATCCTCGATATCGTCCCCTTTCGCAGCGGCTATCACGCACTACTCGGACAAACCGCATTTGCACACTTCAACGCGGTGCCACACTACGCTTATCTTAAGCTCAAGATGCCCGGACCACGCAGCGTCATAACAGTTAATGGAAATACGGAATGCTCCCTCCGTACCGAGGAGCACACTGCTGCGTTAGCAGCAGAAGTACAGAGCGGCCTTCTCAAGCAGAACCTTAATTCGACAGCCGAGCTCCCGGACACGGTCAAACGAGTCGGGACTACTCTGCAGCAGGACAGCCCAGCTCGTCAAGAGCTTGATTAGCAATTTGGCCTCCGTCCCAGTCCCAACCAAGTGCCGGCATTCGTACCGCGCTTACATAACTACGCACTCAAAATACCATGGGCATAGATGGAGGCATAACTAGTTCGTGATCCATAATACGGCTCGACCCGCTCCTGGACACACATACTTGCAATTTTTCCTTTTTTATCCTCTTCAGGTTTTTTTCCGCAGGCTTCTGCTGACGACTTGATCATCGGTCCTCTCGGCAGGATGGATACACCAAGATGGCAAGAAGCACTGGCGTACAAGGGAATTTCTATGTGGTCTCTTTAACGATCACCTACCTGTTTTCAGGACCCACACGCAGCTCTCCCTTGGTTGCGGCATGTTAAATGGCCCAGTTGCTTATTACACCACTTGTACACATACACTTTCACGTATTAATGAAACTATAATGCAAATAGTATGCGGCCTAACTTTTGTGGCACTAGCTTACTACTCCCCTTTTTCCTTCTTTTTTCTTCTCAAGTTGCACCCGTACACTTTGGTACGCTTTAATCTACCAAGGGCTTCATTGCGACCCATAATACGGCAACAAAGTCCGAACACTTTTTACAATATAGTTCGGCACCCCAAATTTAGCATTATATGCATTGGCTCCGAATCATGTCTTTGGTCAATAGTTGGGTTGCCCGGCTCCTGTGCTTACTACCTTACGTTCCGCTATATCGGCTAGGGTAGTAAAGGGAGAACTACTGCGATTGTTCCCTGGTTTATCTGAATGAGCACCTCAGTAGAGAAAGCCGAAAACTGACTGTCATGATACGGCGAGTGTCGGTGTCAAAACCGGCGGATCTCGGGTAATGAGTGTATCCCCCTCCGGACTAAGTCCTCCGGTTTATATAGGCACCGGGAGGATCTAGGGTTACACAGGTTTGGTTACATGGAAGGGAATCTACATATTTGGTCGCCAAGCTTGCCTTCCACGCCAAGGAGAGTCCCATCCGGACACGGGTGCAGTCTTCGGTCTTCGTATCTTCACGGCCCATCAGCCCGGCCCATGACTAACAGGCCGGTGGCCCGAGGACCCCTTAGTCCAGGACTCCCTCGGTAGCCCCTGAACCTGGCTTCAATGACGAGGAGTCCGGCGTGCAGATTTGTCTTCGGTATTGCAAGGCAGGTTCCCCCTTTCTGGATACTTCACACTTCGGACGATCGAGTTCGGCTCTGCAACACAAGTAGCATATACGTCCATAGAGGGCATAATAATTTATGAATCCAATCCTCTGGCAAATTTTTACAACATGACATTACGTCAGTCCGGTCATTATTTCGAACCGTTTTTTCGCATGCCGCCCCACGTTTCGAGAAGCGGTTGTCACTGGCACGTCTTATCCAACCAGAGATCATGTCCCCTTATTAAGGGATTCTTTATCGGCACGGACGTGGGTAACCCAACCATCTTTAGGGTACAACTCCTTGGGAATAGGCAAGTTTCAAGGCCCGGGAGGAGGCGTTCGATATTCACGGCCTTTATAAAGGGGTACAGACCCGTGTTTCTTCTCCACGCTTGCTTCTTCCTCAACCCGTACTACCTCGAGTTCCAACACCCAGGTTTCAATCGCCACAAGCCTCAGTCATGTCCGGATCCAGCCGTCAAGGCCGGTGGGTGGCTTCTTCTGTCACAGAGGAGGATATTGCGAAGCTTCGGGCGGCCAGATATCTGACCGCAGAAATCCTCCATCGGCTTCCCATGGAGGGGCAGGTTATCCCTACCCCCAGATCCGGCGAGAGGGCCGTGTTCGTTACTCACTTCCTCCAATAGGGTTCGCCCTTAATCCCTTCGTCCGGGGGCTCATGTTCTATTATGGACTAGATTTTCATGATCTCACCCCGAACTCTGTTCTTCTCATCTCGGCGTTTATCGTCACGTGCGAAGCCTTCCTCCGAACTCCTCCGCACATCGGCTTGTGGCTCAAGACCTTCAATGTGAAGCTGCAAGTGATAGAGGGGGAGCAGGCGAAGTGTGGTGGTGCCTCAGTGAGCAGGCTAACCAGCGCTGTTTGGCTAAAAGGATCCTTCACAGAATCTTCTGACTTACGGCAGCAGGAGTGGTTCTATATCACCAAGACCCATGGTTCCAAGTGGGCAGCTGCGCCTGCGTTCCGATCCAGCCCCCCAATTCAGCTTGCATCATGGATTAATAAGGGGTTGGACAGGGGATCAGTTGACGAAGTGCGGACCCTGCAGAGTCGCATCTGAAGCCTCATTGAGAAGGATATCGATCTTGTCTATGTTATTCAGGCAATGCTAGTCCGCTGGACTCTGCCATGCCAGTGACGGCCTCTCCGCATGTGGGAGTTTAACCCAGAAGGGCCACGGACTCTTCAGCACTTCATCGGCACTACGCACGAAGGAATGTGGAATTTTTTTGGGAAACGAAAGCAATGGCCGAACACCACCGAAGATACCGGCCTTGACTGTAACCATCCGGACACCACGGTAAGTGTCCATCCGCCGAACACCTCCTAATCTCAGGACCCCGATCCTAAGTCACACCGATCGAGCATGTAACACATCATATCACTTTGCGGCCTCACGCACGGTTCCCACGGGTGCCACCTTACCTGGCCCGGGACCGTTTGTGCCTTTTGGCTCATGCATATGATAGTGTCGCTAGCATCCATATGACAAAGAATCCGAGCCCACATGACTAGTCGTCAACCCAAAGTGGCACTAACTTACGGGGACATGCATACATGACCCAGCCTCGAACGTGTCGGTCATCAGCGTGTGAATCCGGGCTGTAGCAACTGGGCTAACAGGACTCCGGGAACCCGGGCTGTAGCAGGCTAGCAGGACTCCGGATGTCACCGCGTGACATTTCCGCGAAGGGAGAGACACTGGAACAAAGTGGGACACATGCCGGCCAGTCTAGGTGTTCCGGAGCAGTAGTAACTGGGCTAGCAGGACTCCGGTAAACCGGGCTGTAGCAGACTACCATGGCTCTGTGGAAGCATCAGACTACATTTCCCCATAAGAGAGGCTACCAAGGATAGCCAACTAGGTTGTCGGATCCCACACATACCAAGCATTTCAATCGTACACACAATATGCTCGATATGTGTAAATACAACATGGCATCACAACAAAACTCTACAACTCAAAGTATTTATTCATTAGGCTCCGAGGAACCAAGTATTACAAACATGGGTCTCATGACCCGACATGCAGAGCATACAAGCAACAATCACAAGCGGAAGCTTAACTTGTTTGAGTACAGAAAACTACAAAATGAAAAGGCTGAGAAGCCTGATTATCTACAAGACCCTGCCGAGGGCACAAGATCGTAGCTGAGGTAACAAGCTAAACGTTGAAGTCCACGCGGAACTACTAGTGAGACTAAAGTCTCCTGACACTTCTGAAGATAGCATTGGGTCTTCAACAGTGTCAACGATCACAACGTCGGAAGAACGTCCACTAAGAGGGGACAAATACCGGCAAAAAAGGGAGAACACAATCAATGCAATGCAACAATATGATGCATGATCATGACATGTCAAAATGAGTGTGTTGGGCTAATGCAACTACAACCAGATGGGTTTGAGCCATTTTGAACCAAAGGTTCAACCCCAAACTCATCTTATGAATTTAAATAGTGCTTTATCATGTTTCAAACTAAACAACAAATTTAAGTTGCTTTATCATGCATGAAGCTGTCAGGACCCCGATCCTAAGCCACATCGATCTAGCATATAACACATCATATCACTTTGCGGCCTCATGCACGGTATTCCCACGGGTGCCACCTTACCTGGCCCGGGACCGTTTATGCCTTTTGGCTCAAGTATATGATAGTGTCGCTAGCATCCATATGACAGAGAACCCGGGCCGACATGACTAGTCGTGAACCCAAAGTGGAACTAGCTTACAGGGACAGGCATACATGACCCAGCAACGAACGTGTCGGTCATCAACGAGTGAGTTCGGGCTGTAGCAAGTGGGCTAGCAGGACTCCGGGAATCCGGGCTGTAGCAGGCTAACAGGACTCGGAAAGACACCGCGTGACATTTCCCCGAAGGGATAGACACAGGATCGAAGAAGGTCAAATGCCGGCCAGTCTAAGTGTTCCGGAGCAGTAGCAACTGGGCTAACAGGACTCCGGTAAACCGGGCTGTAGCAGACTACCATGGCTCAGTGGAAGCACTAGACTACATTTCCCCATAAGAGAGGCTACCAAGGATAGACAACTAGGTTGTCGGATCCCACACATGCCAAGCGTTTCAATCATACACACAATATGCTCGATATGTGTAAATACAACATGGCATGACAACAAAACTCTACGACTCAAGTATTTATTCATTAGGCTCCGAGGTGCCAAGTATTACAAACATGGGTCTCATGACCCAACATACAGATCATACAAGCAACAAGCACAAGCGGAAGCTTAACTTGTCTGAGTACAGACAACTACAAATGAAAAGGCTGAGAAGCCTGACTATCTACAAGACCCTGCCGAGGGCACAAGATCATAGTTGAGGTAACAAGCTAAACGTCGAAGTCCACGCAGAACTACTAAACATAAATTAAGCAAATGTGAGTACAAATGTACCTAGCAAGACATACATCAGAACTAGCTACATATCCATCGGTATCAACAAAGGGGTGGTGGAGTTTGACTGCAGCAAGCCAGCTTTGATTCAGTGGCTATCCCGAACTACGACTGCAAGTAACTCTTTTGAGGTGGCGCACACGAGTCCACATATTCACCATATGAATACACCACTATGGATCCGCTCCCGTCTCCCTATGAGCACGCCATCCATAGCACTCACGCTTATCTTGCGCATTTTAGAGTATCAAATTTCACTTTTCTATGAACTGTATAGGCAACCCAGAGGTCCTTTACCGCGGACGCGGCTATTCGAATAGATCATTTATAACCCTGCAGGGGTGTACTTCTTCACACACTCTCTCGCCACTTACCACCATGTACACGTCGTGTATCTCGGCAACCTTCAAGCGGAAGCCTGGCGAGGGAGTCGGCCACAACCTGACTAACCACACAAGTCTCTAGTCCAGGTTTATCGCCTATTCGGGTTCCATCCGCAGGGAGATCCGGCCGGGGTGTCACTCATGGCCCCAAACGATGAGAGCAGGGTTCCCGGGGCACCAAACGGGCATCTCGGTACACCGTGCCTCGTGTCTCTACCGCATCATAGCCCACACCTAGGGTTAGCGCTACGCACGGCCCCCAAGACATATCCTAGAAACAACGGAAACTAGATGCAACTCCCGGACAGAGATCTGGTTGATTAATAAGTCGAGACAACTTGGAGTGCCCGGAGCCCAATGTGTGGTACTAGCTGTTCATGGATCACAAACACAGAACTCAGTTCCTGAGGATGGTTTCAATGAGACAACCCACCATGTACTCCTACATGGCCTCTCACCGCTACCTTTACAAAATCGTGTTCACACACTTAGCTCTCAACAGTAGAACATGTTCACACACCTCCAATTCATCCCCGATGAATCAGACCTGACTCAACTCTAAGCAGTAGCAGGCATTACAAACAAGCATGAATGAGTAGGCACATCAGGGCTCAAACAACTCCTACTCATGCTAGTGGGTTTCATCTATTTACTGTGGCAATGACAGGTCATGCAGAGGAAAGGGGTTCAACTACCGCAGCATGTAACACTTGAATCGTTGTTGTCCTAATGCAGTAAAAGAGAGCAGAAGCGAGAGAGTGGGATTGTATCAGCATGAACTAGGGGTTTTTGCTTGCCTAGCACTTCTGAAGATAGTATAGCTCTTCATCGGTGTCATCGAACTCATCGTCGGAACCTCGTCTACTGAGAGGGGACAAATACCAGCAAGAGAGAAGGAACACAATCAATGCAATGCAACAATATGATGCATGAATGTGACATGTCAATATGCTGTGATTTGAGCTAATGCAGCTAGCAATGATTTAAATGGAGTTGGTTTGAACGCAAGATTCAAATTCAAACTCCACATAAGGCATTTCAAATGCCATTAATTCAAATTGGCATATACAGTAGCTTTAGGTTGCTCAAACATGTATGAAAATGCCGTAAACAGATTCTTTGGATTTTTCTGATTATTTTTCATATATAATTTGTTTCATTTGGAGTTACGGTTGATTTTATATGATTTTTAGAAGTTTTGGATATTTTCTGAAATAAACAAATCATTTTTGATTTATTTTAAATCCCAGAAAATATTTACTGCATCAGCATGACGTATTAGTGACGTCAGCAGGTTAACGGGCGGCCCAGGTCAAACTGACCAGTGGGTCCCGAGTGTTAGCGTCTAACTAAACTATCCTAGCTTAGTTAATACTAACCTAACTCAATTTGCCGGGCGGGGCCCGCATGTCAGTGGCTCTAGGGAAGTCAAACTGGGTCAACCCGGGTCAAACTTGCCGGAGTTGACTCGCGACCCATCGCCGGCGAGGCCAGAGATGGAGGTGGGGCTCGGGATTGCGCTGCGGGGCACGGTTCGAGCCGCGGCTGGGCGCGTTGGAGTGCCCTTGCTGGCGCGCGTTGAAAAGGGGTGGCGGCAGGGCCTGTGGTGGCCGGAGGCGACGACTACGAGCTCGGTAGCGGCGGCCGACGTCCGGGCATGCACGGGAACGCGGCTGTGGTGGCCTAGGCGATGCGTGCACGGAACCTAAGCCGTCTATGTGGTGCGACGAGCAGGATGGACGTGCGCCCGGGACCAAATGGTCACCGGAGCATCGTCGGCGGCAAGCACGGGCGACGGCGGGCTTCGGTCGTGGCCGAGACGGCATCTACGGCGTGCAAACGAGATAACGGAGAGGGTGGTTCGAAGGAGAGGCTCGCGGTGGTTGCAGTAGTGCAGACGGTGAGCCCAGAGGATGACTGGAGCAAACGAGGCGGCGGAGGCGATCTCGGCGGCCGCAGGTTGAAGACGATGATGGTGAAGACGAAACAGAGCTTCCCAGCTCACTTGGCGCGGTGAGGAGGAAGAGTAGGTCGAAGAGGAGCTCTGGGATGCGTCGGGGAGGTGAGGCAGTGGCTGTGGGCGCGAGGTTACGGCGGCGCGTCCATGGAGGCTTCGGCCATGGCGGGGAATGGGCGAGGGGGAGAGCGAGGGAGGGAGAGATCGATCCGAACGGGTCTGGGGGGGTGGCGTGGCACTACGGAAGGCTCAAGGCGCCCCGGGGAAGCATGAGGCGGCTCGGCGGGTGCGCGCGCGCGTCGGGCACACGCCCTGCCTACTGGCCTAAGGAGGAAGACGACAGGAGCTGCGGTGGTGGGCTGGGCCACCAGCTGGCCGCCAGGGAAGTGGGCCTCCAGGTGGGTTCTCTTCTCTATCTCTTTTATTTTCTAGTTTTTCTATTTTTGTACAACTTTAGAGCTTTATTAAAAATACTAAAACAAACTCAAAATCATGAAACTTCTCATGCCCACTGTTTGGAATATTTCCAACAGTAAACATTTTAGTTTATGATCATTTGGAGATTTAAAATATTTTATAGTATTTAAATGCCCAAATGCAATAGAGTATGATTTAATCCAGTGACCTTATGCTATCCTAGAAAATTGTGCACCATTTTTGTCAGAGGTTCTAGACCAAGGCAAAGATGATGAACATTTTACAAGGGCATTTCAGGTTCATTGAAAAGATTATTTTAGGTTGAACCTATTTGAATTTCATTTGTTGCTATGGTTTGAACATCCCCAATTCATATTCATTTGAAATTTAGACATGATGCATGGATGCTTTAATGCAACTAGTTACAAGCTATTCTAGGGCTGTGACAACTCAACCCCACTAAAGAAGAATCTCATCCCGTGATTCAAGATGTGAGGTAAGAAGACAGAGGGAACACAAGGCTAACAAAAACTCCAAGATCCAATTGCCCTTCTCGGAGATGTTGATTCATTGCTTCAAAATGATTTTGACATCTTTGCTTTTGAGATCTCCATCCAACACAACAATGAGAGGAAAGGGAAAACTCTAGAAGAACCAATCTTCATGAAGATCAAGCAACTGACAATCAACTCACGGAATGAGACGTAGGAACACCTCTTGAGTTGAGTGTCAAAACACACATCTCGAGAGATGGAAAGTAACAGATAACGAAAGTTTAATTTGGTAAGCAACAATCCCATGCTTAAAAGGATGGTGGATGCATTTCAAAGTAGCGAGGAGCTAAATTGCCATGATTCCATAATGGGGCACCTTAGAGTAGGTGGCTCGTTGAATTATTCCCTTAAGTGGCAAAAAGAATTACTTTTGATCCATAGACCATTGGAACTTTTCATACCAGCCTACGGCAATCACAAACGATCGTGTGAAGGAGCTCGAAGAAATGGCATACTCATTCTAGAATAGATGATGTGGACTACCTTGTTGAAGACAACGCAATGGATGATTTCTTCTTATCATCGAGAAAGGATAGGGCCCAGGGTAAGCCCACTTTTGAGGATAATCCTGAATAACAATTACTGAGATGGCAGACCATAGTAAAATGGCACAATGGCGGGTGCAAGCTGGGAACAAAATGCAAATGCTGGGAATGATTCTAGTAATTGGGGAAAACTCAATAGTCGAGAGTGATTCCACTGTTTGAATGGTTATAGTATAATTGAAGAAACTAAGAGCACAAGAATCCCCAAGGAGCAAATTCTAGAAGAAGTTGCACAAAATCCTCATGGAGAAGATGGTCAAATAGCTCAATCAAGATACTACCATGATAGATCTTCCGACTAGGTGTGTCGGCCCGAACATGAACCTTGTCGGGACCTACATCATAGATCTTGGAAAAGTTCCAACCATCATATCTGCCTGAGATTCAGATCTGGTTGGTAACAGGATATTTCAGATAGCATGTCTAGAAAAGAAAGTTTGCAACACAAACCGACGAGATGACGTTGCGAGATTCTCGGGAAATGAACTAAGATAGCAAGCTCCAAAACATGAGCTGGTTCTGCTACATACATGTGCACACGTTGTCCAAGACAGGCATGATCACATAGAAGTCTTACAACAAAACACTATCGAGTTCTAGTTGGGAACCATCATCGAGGATATCGAAGCCCTTACATAAGTCTTGCTCTTAGGAAGGAACTTCTTCTCCTTGAAAAATTCAATCAGTGGCTTGGTGTGCTAGGGATACATATAGAATAAAGGTTGCAAGTCTCCAGACCACAGAATACTTCGCACATATGCATGACTGACTTGGGATGATTCCAAAGGAAGCAAAACAAACTTTCTCGAATTCACGGTGGCAACTTGCTTCAAACGCACATGAACTAGAGGAAGTCACTTCTTTCATCCAAACATATTCTTCATGAACGGGGCACGAAGATAATGCTTACAAAAATTTCCAACACTGGCTTAATGTTCAACATGAATCATGTAGAAGATAAAATGCTGCTGATGGGCTCAACAACAAATCATAAAGATTTCCATGAAGATGGAATTCGACAACTATGTGAACAAAGCAATAGCATTGGTCAGAACAAAAGATATAATGGTGTATGCTCGAGGATCAACCACGAGTAAGACAACATTACAAACATCGCTGGTTCTAATTTGATTTGACGATAGCCCACACTCAAATCAAGATTTTGACAAGACAACAGATCCAACCACTGATCACGAAGACCAATCGATCGAGATGTCATCTTTCTTCAACTCACACACAAACATAAAGATATCCCTTCAGAACGAACTAAGTTAGCAAAGCTTTTATCTTCCAACTCTCCAAGTTGTTGTTTAGCTTAACCAACTAGCCCAGGGGTATCCAACATAGAATCTTGGAGAAGGGGTGATTTACAAGAAACCAACTTGATTACGAGCTCAACATAGCGGTCAGGTGACAGCCTGGTAATACTTCCGAGAATATATTCGGAAAATCATGAATCACCGATATGTTACTAAGCTCGAGAACAATCTTGCTTTTCAGGGTGAGACGATATGATCAAATGAGCGAGGATTTGGCAAAATCCTAATTCATCAATTGAAGAGTGCACCAGGAATAAGGACAAGGTAGCACGATCAATGCTAGGATAGTGATTCGATAACCAACACACTAAGAATGATATTAATGTCCATTAACTACCAAGCAACACGGTTGCTAGGAGTATTGATTTCACACATCATGGTTCACTTGTCGGCATTCCGGTTGTGACAACGCGGGACCGAGGAATGAAAAATGATGGCAAGAAGCATCACTGCATCAAGAATTCATGAGAGATGATGCAGTTCTCATGACAATCCTGACATAAAGGGGGTAATACTCGAAGGTAGAACAGAACAAAAGCTGGATTGGCATTTTGATCTGCGGAATACAACTACTTTGACCAATCCAAGAAATGGATGAGGTGCTGGAGTTTGTTTCTCCTAGTCATTCCAGAATAGAATGACTTGACGGACCACAAGAATAATAGGCATCGATAACACGAATGCACAACTAGTCCTGACTATCAATTGATAGATAGAGGTCAGAATACAACTAAAGAGAGACAACTCAAAGGAACATATGGTTTTCTGAGTTGCGGATGCATAGATTTAGTATGTCAAACATGTTCAACATATTTCTTCCAGATAATCCATCCAGAAAGGTAGGACTGACAGATTCACAATGCAGAATGGAGAACTCATCAAGAGCACTCTTATTGTGATGTTTTGGTTCAGGAGAGCTTCTGCCATAAGTAGTTCATGGTATTTGGAAGAGGAAAATACCACGGACCTCGAGGACTATCACAAAGGTTACTAATATCCTAAGGGAACTAGCAAACACTATCAACATGAGGTAAGTAAAGCGAATCTTGGGTCAAGAACCCAGGAGCAGAATACCTACTACTAAATGGCATCACGGGATGCTTTCGAGAATGACGGCCAGAATCATCACATAGGGAACACTAATAAGGGCTAGATTACTTGGTGACTCTCTAAGATACCCTAGTGTCATAATAATAGCTTCAACCTATATGTCGAGGCAATGGAGTGCCTCAACTCGACGATTAGTGTGGTTAATCTGGCCCAAAGATACATCAGGAACGGAAAGAAGGGAGTTGCAAATGCATCAGACTATTCAGAAACCTGGGATGACTCGGACAGCATAACGGCTGTAAATGCTCAGAAAAAGATTTGAGACATTCACAAGGATTTGCATAGTCACTTGACAACATCATATCAAGGTTCTGGTTCAACTGACAACATACTAAAAGTAGTAGAAACTGAACTGAGTCCTGAAACGAACAATCCTAAGATTCTACGGATTAGTAACACGTGAACCTGATAGAGAGATGAGATCCTAGTCCTTAACCCACGTAGGAAGAACAGGATGACTCAAATCAGAAGGGCATAAGGTAAAGGAGTAAAAAGAGCCTTACGTTCCCATCCACAATCATTTCCCTTATATAACTAAAGCATTTCTAGACTCAACTTCGATCAGTTTGGCTTGGTAATCCTACAGGCAGTCAGGCTCTGATACCAAAGCTGTCTGGACCCCGATCCTAAGCCACATCGATCTAGCATGTAACACATCTGTCACATCCCTAGTTCTTGTACGACCTAGACTAGCTGGTAATGTTTGCATCATGTTTAAAATTCAATATATTTGAATTGGGGATATGTGAAAGCCCCAGAAATCAATGTGAAAATGATCAAGATAAAAATTACTTCAAATAGGTCCAAGAAAATGTTCCTGTTTCTCTCTGAAAATATTAGCCAGAGATAAAATTCAAGTCAATATTTTTAGGAGCTCAGAAATAATTATTTTGGGCATTTGAGCCAACCCAATAATTATTTGTATTGGATCTATATTTATTATATATTAAATATAAGTTCAATAATTTTGAAAATTGTTGTGTGGCTTTGGATAAGACCACTTAGCTCACACAATTATTTTCATGAAGTTTCAAATTGATTTGGTATTTAGATCTAATCAAAACAAACAGCAGAAAAATAGAAAACAGAAGAAAAGTAAAACAGAGCAGAAACTTACCTCAGCCTACCTGGCGGCCCAGCTGGCGGCCCAGCCCACCAGGCGCTCTCCTGTCGCCTTCCTCCTCGCGCCAGTAGGCGAGGGCGCGTGCTCGAAGCGCGCAGCCACACGCCACGACCACCTCCTCCCTCCCTGCTTGCCTGGCTCCTCCTCGACACGTCTGGACAACGCCACGCGACCCCTAGAACCATCCGACTCTCCCTCTCTCTCCCCCGAATGCTCTCACCCTCCTCTGTTCTCCTCAACGAACGCGCCCGCCGCCGCCGAGGAGCACCACCGCGGCCATCGCCTCTCCCTCGTCCCCTCGAGCAGCCCAGAAGCACCGCCGCGTCTTCCTCGTCCTCTCCATCGAGTCGCGCCACGCCAGAAGCTCTGCTTCATCTCAAACGCCGCCATTTTCCTCCTCGGCCGTCCGAGATAGCCGCTGCCCGTACGTCACCATCCGGCCTTCCCCGAGCCCGGTTCGACGCCTGCTGCAAACGCTGTGAGCTGCTGCTCCTCCTCCCCCTCTCCATTCTCGCCCTCGCACACCGCAGCCGCATCCCCGCTCGCACCCGAACTCCGGCCGCGGCCTTTGAGCTTGCCGCCGTCGATTTAGGTCGCCCCCAGTGAAGCTGATTGCACCACTAGCTGCGCGCGGATGCTAGCTTGCCGTAGCTCCAAGCCGCGCCGCAAAACACCGCCTGTAGTGTCGTCCCGAGCAACTCCAGCGTGCCACCGCCGTGCTTTTGGTCGCCGGCGTCAACTGCTGACGTGGCGCCGGATTAGTTAGCACTAATGACCCCGCTAAACACCCCTAGTACCACTGCCATGTGGGCCCTGTGCCTGTTTAGCTTAATTTAATTTTCTGTTTAGATTAGTTCATAACTCGGTGGGACCCACATGTCAACTTTGACCCTGCTCACATGGTCGTTGCCCTGGTCCCACGTGTCAGCCTCTGTAACCGGCACTGGGTCACTGACCAGTGGACCCCACTGGTCAGGATTGACCTGGACAGCGCCTGTTGACTTGCTGAGGTCAGCATGACGCAGTAATTGGTTTTCCTGCACTTATTCTTATTCAGGAAATTCAGAAATGCCCAAAACTTCTAAAAATCATAGAAATTCAACCGTAACTCCAAATGAAATAATTTATATATGTAAAATTATCAGGAAAATGCAATCTATCCATCTGTATAATTTTCATGCATGTCAAAGTAAGTTATACATGCTGTATAGGTGAAAACATGATAATGGCATTTTAAATGCTAAATATGGAGTTTGCATATGAACCCTTAGTTCATATGGACTTCATTTAAACTGTTGCTAGATGCATTAGTGTAAATCATAGCATATTGACATGTCATGATCATGCATCATATTGTGCATTGCATTGATTGTGTTCTTTCTGTGTTTGCCGGTGGTTGTTCCCCCCTCGGTAGACGTATGTTCCGACGCTCAGTTCGATGACACCGATGAAGAGCTATATCATCTTCAGAAGTGCCAGGCAAGCAAAACCCCCTTGTTCATTCCGATACAATCCTACTCTCTCGCTCCTACTCTATTTTACTTCATTAGGACAACAACGATTCAACTGTTACATGCTGCGGTAGTTGAACCCCTTTTCCTCTGCATGACCTATCATCGCCACAGTAAATAGATGAAACCCACTAGCATGAGTAGGAGTTGTTTGAGCCCTGATGTGCCTACTCATTCATGCTTGTTTGTCATGCCTGCTACTGCTTAGAGTTGAGTCAGGTCTGATTCATCAGGGATGAATTGGAATGGTGATGAACATGTCCTACTGTGTGTGAGCTAAGTGTGTGAACACGATTTGGTAAAGGTAGCGGTGAGAGGCCATGTAGGAGTACATGGTGGGTTGTCTCATTGAAACCGTCCTCAAGAACTGAGTTCTGTGTTTGTGATCCATGAATAGCTACTACCACACGTTGGGCCCTGAAATATGACCTCGCTCGACTTATTAACCGCCCCTGTCCTCTGTCCAGGAGTTGCAACTAGTTTCTGGTGTTTGTAGGATATGTGTTGGAGGCCATGCGTAGCGCTGACCCTAGGAGTGGGCTATGATGTGGTAGATAAACCGTGGCCCGGTGTACCGGGCGCCCGATTGGTGTCTCGGGAACCCTGCACACATCGTTTGGGGCTGTGAGCGAAACCCCAGCCGTATCTCCTCGCGGATGGCACCCGAATAGGCGATAAACCTGGACTAGAGAGTTGTGTGGTTAGTTAGGTCGTGGTCTACACCCACGTCGGCTTTCTCTTGAAGTTTGCCGAGCACATGTCGTGTGCAGCCGCTAAGTGGTGGAATCATGTGTGAAGGAGTACACCCCTGCAGGGTTATAACTGATCTATTCGAATAGCCGCGTCCATGGTAAAGGACCTCTGGGTTGCCTATAACAGTTCATAGACAAGTGAAAGTGGATACTCTAAAATGCGCAAGATAAGCATGAGTGCTATGGATGGCGTTCTCGTAGGGAGACGGGAGCGGATCCATAGTGGTGTATTGATATGGTGAATATGTGGACTCGTGTGCGCCAACTCAAAAGAGTTACTTGCAGTCATAGTTTAGGTAAGCCACTGAGTCAAAGCTGCCTTGCTGCAGTTAAACTCCACCACCCCCTTTATTGATACCGATGCATATGTAGATAGTTCTGATGTAAGTCTTGCTGGGTACATTTGTACTCATGTTTGCCTATTTTATGTTTTGTAGAGAGACTTCAGTCTCACTAGTAGTTCCGCGTGGACTTCGACGTTTAGCTTGTTACCTCAGCTACGTTCTTGTGCCCTCGGCATGATCTGGTAGATAGTCAGGCTTCTCAGCCTTTTTCATTTGTAGATGTCTGTACTCAGACATGTTAAGCTTCCGCATGTGCTTTGACTTGTATGCTCTGAATGTTGGGTCATGAGACCCATTTTTGTAATACTTGGCTCGTCGGAGCCTAATGAATAAATACTCTGAGTCGTAGAGTCTTGTTGTGATGCCATGTTGTATTTGCACATATCGAGCATATTGTGTGTATGATTGAAATGCTTGGTATGTGTGGGATCCGACAATCTAGTTGTTTATTCTTGGTAGCCTCTCTTATGGGGAAATGTAGTCTAGTGCTTCCACTGAGCCTTGGTAGTCCGCTACAGCCCGGTTACCGGAGTCCTGTTAGCCCAGCACCACTGTTCCGGAACACTTAGGCTGGCCGGCATGTGATTCACTTCATTCCTATGTCTGTCCCTTCACGGAAATATCACGCGGTGACATCCGGAGTCCTGCTAGCCTGCTACAGCCCAGGTTCCCGGAGTCCTGTTAGCCTAGTTGCTACAGCCCGGATTCACACGCTGCTGACCGATATGCTCGATGTTGTTTCATGTATGCCTGTCCTCGTAAGTTAGTGCCACTTTGGGTTCACGACTAGTCATGTCGGCCCGAGTTCTTTGTCATATGGATGCTAGTGACACTATCATATACATTAGCCAAAAGGCGCAAACCGTCCCGGGCCAGGTAAGGTGGCACCCGTGGGAATACTGTGCGTGAGGCCGCAAAGTGATATGATGTGTTACATGCTAGATTGGTGTGACTTAGGATCGGGGTCCTAACAGCTTTGGTATCAGAGCCTGACTGCCTGTAGGATTACCAAGCAAAACTGGTCGAAGTTGAGTCTAGAAATTCTTTGGTTATGTAAGGGAATTCATTGGGGAAGGGAACGTAAGGCTCTTTTTACTCCTTATACCTTATGCCCTTTTGATCTGAGTCAGCCTCTTCTTTTCTACGGGAATTAAGAACTAGGCTTCTCGTCTTTTTATCAGGATCACGTGTTACTAATCCGTAGACTTATAGGATTGTTGGTTTCAAGCCTCAGTTCAGTCTCTACTACTTTCGTATGTTAACTGTTGATCTCGAAACCTCGATATTGTGCTTCTGAGTGGTTATGCCACCATTTTTGCTGAATGTTCCAAATCTTTTTGAGCATTTACAGTCGTTATGCTGTCCGAGTCAACCCAGGTTTCTAAACAATCTGATGCTTCGTAAAATCCTTTCCCTTTGGTTTTGATGTTCCTTTAGGCCAGGTTAATCAGACTAATTGCTGAGTTGAGGTACTCTATTGCCTCGACATATATGTTGGAGTTATTATTATGACCCTAGGTGTCTTAGGGGATCATCTAGTAACCTAGCTATGTTTTGTGTCCCAGTGTGATGATTCTGGCCATCATTCTTGAAAGCATCCCATGATGCCACTTAGTTAGTAGCATTCTATTCCTGGGTTCTTGAACCCGAGATTCACCCTACTTACTTCATGTCGATAGTGTTGCTAGTTCCTTTAGGATATTAGTAACCTTGCGACAGTCCTCGAGGTCCGCGGTATTTCCTTCTTCCAAATACCATGAACCATTAAGGCAGAAGTCCTTTGAACCAAAAGATCACAATCAGAGTACTCTTGAGGAGTTCTCCATTCATAATTGTGATTCTGCCAATTCCACCTTTCTGCATGGGTTATCTGGAAGAAACATGTTGAACTTGTTCGACATACCAATCTATGCATCCACAACTCAGAAAATCATATGTTCTTTTGGGTTGCCCCTCTTTGTTTTCTGGCCCTCGTCTATTAATTGATAGTCAAGAGTATGCGTGCTTCGTTCATCGATGCCTATTACTCTTGTGGTCTGTCAAGCCATTCTATTCCAGAATGACTAGGGGAAACAAACTCCAGTACCTCTTCCATATCCAGGATTGGGTCAAAGCAGTTGTATTCCACAGATCAAATGCCAATCCAGCTTTTGGTCTGTTCCACCTTGGAGTATTACCATCTTCTATATAAACAATATCATAGGAATTGCACACCATCCTAGGAACTCTTGATACGGTGATACTTCTCGCCCTCATTATTCATTTCTCAATTCCCGTGTTGTTTCAACCGGAATGCCGACAGGTGAACTATGATGCGTGAAATCAATACTCCTAGCAACCTTGTTGCTTGGTAGTCAAAGGACAATAATCTCATTCTTAGCGTGTTGGTTATTGAATCATCACCCTAAGGTTGATCGTGCTACCTAGTCCTTATTTCCGGTGCACTTTTCGATCAATGAGTTAGGATTGTGTCAATCCCTTGCTCGTTTGATCATATTGTCTTGCCCTGAAAAGAAAGAATGTTCTCGAGCTTAGCAACATATCGGTGGTTCGTGATTTTCCGAATATCTTCTTGGAAGTATTACCAGGTTGTTCCCTGAACGTTATGTTGAGCTCGTGATCAAGTTGGTTTCTTGTAAACCACCCCTTCTCCAAGAATCCGTGTTGGATATCCCTAAGCTAGTTGGTTAAGCTAAAGAACAACTTGGAGGGTTGGAAGATAAAAGCTTTATCCGACTTAGTTTATTCCAAAGGGATATCCCTTTGTATATGTGTGTTGAAGAGAGATGATACCTTCATCGATTGATCTCCGTGATCAATTGCTCGATCTATTGTCTTGTCCAAACTTTGATTTGAGTGTGGGCTATTGTTAAATAAACTCAGAACCAATGATATTCATAATGTTGTCTTACTCTTGGTTGACCCCTCGAGCATGCACCATTATATCTTTTGGGTCTGACCAATACTACCGCCTTGTTCACATAGTTGTGGAATTCCACCTTCATGGGAATCTTGATGACTTGTTGTTGAGCCCATCAGCAGCATTTTATCTCGTCCATGATTCGTGTTGAACATTAAGCTAGTGTTGGAAACTTTTTGAAAGCATTTCTCCATGGTAGGTCATGAAGCATATGTTTGGATGAAAGAAGTGTAACGCCCACGATGCAGCTATATCTCCCACGTGTCGAGGCACGACTTAGAGGCATAACCGCATTATGGTATTGTCGCAAGAAGGGTTATCTTCACACAATCCCATGTAATGAACAAGAATGGGATACCGAGAGTTGGCTTACAATCGCCACTTCACACAATACATAAATTAATTCATACATCATCCAAAATCCACACATAGACCGACTACGGTCAAATCCAAATGAAAATAAGATAACCCCAAATGCTAGATCCTCGATCGTCCCAACTGGGCTCCACTACTGATCATCAGGAAAAGAAACATAGTAATGACCACGTTACTCGTCGAACTCCCACTTGAGCTCGGTTGCATCATCTGCACTGGCATCGTCGACACCTGCAACTGTTTTAGTAGAATCTGTGAGTCACGAGGACTCAGCAATCTCACACCCGCGAGATCAAGACTATTTAAGCTTATAGGAAAGGATGGTGTAATGAGGTGGAGCTGCAGCAGGCACTAAGCATATATGGTGGCTAACATACGCAAATAAGAGCGAGAAGAGAAGCAACGCAACTGTCGCGAAGCTAGAAATGATCAAGAAGTGATCCTGCAACTACTTATGTTCATTCATAACCCGAACCGTGTTCACTTCCCGGACTCCGCCGAGAAGAGACCATCACGGCTACACACACAGTTGATGTATTTTAAATGAATCAAGTGTTAAGTTCTCTACAACCGAACATTAACAAATTCCCATCTGCCACATAACCGCGGGCACGGCTTTCGAAAGATAATACCCTGCAGGGGTGTCCCAACTTAGCCCATTATAAGCTCTCACGGTCAATGAAGGATAAACCTTCTCCCGGGAAGACCCGATCAGTCTCGGAATCCCGGTTTACAAGACATTTCGGCAATGGTAAAACAAGACCAGCAAAGTCGTCCGATGCGCCGACAAATCCTGATAGGAGCTGCACATATCTCGTTCTCAGGGCACACCGGATAAGTCAAGCTACGAGTAAAACCAGGCCTCGAGTTTCCCCGAGGTGGCCCCGCAGGCTGCTCGGTTCGGACCAACACTCGAAGGAGCACTGGCCCGGGGGGGTTAAATAAAGATGACCCTCCGGCTCGCGAAAACCCAAGGGAAAAGGCTTAGGTGGCAAATGGTAAAACCAAGGTTGGGCCTTGCTGGAGGAGTTTTATTCAAGGCGAACTGTCAAGGGGGTCCCATAAATCACCCAACCGCGTAAGGAACGCAAACTCAAGGAACATAATACCGGTATGACGGAAACTAGGGCGGCAAGAGTGGAACAAAACACCAGGCATAAGGCCGAGCCTTCCACCCTTTACCAAATATATAGATGCATTAATTAAATAAGAGATATTGTGATATGCCAAAATTATCCATGTTCCAACATGGAACCAACTTCAACTTCACCTGCAACTAGCAACGCTATAAGAAGGGCTGAGCAAAAGCGGTAACTTAGCCAAACAACGGTTTGCTAGGAAAGGATGGTTAGGGCTTGACATGGCAATGTGGGAGGCATGATATAGCAAGTGGTAGGTAGCGCAGCATGGCAATAGAGCGAACAGCTAGCAAAGCAAAGATAGAAGTGATTTCGAGGGTATGGTCATCTTGCCTGCAAGGTTCTCAGAGTTGTCGAAAGCTTGATCCTCGTAAGCGTACTCAACAGGTTCCTCATTCACAAACTCATCTCCCGGCTCTATCCACAGCAAGAACACAAGCAATGGAACCACAATCAATCACGGGAAAAGCAAAAGCAACATGATGCACTACATGCATGATATGCGAGACATGATATGCAATGTGTATGCGTGCTCCTAAAGAAAAAAGGATGAACAAGGCAGTAACTTGGCAAACCAAGTATGCCACTGGAAATATGAGATGATTTTGGTCGAAATCGATATAAAGATCACCGGAAACGGATGCACGGTTTGCAAATGGCAAGCAAAACAAGAATGACACGAATCTGTGATTAACAGCATGATAGCACTTAGAATGCATGAAGAAACTATGTTACAGCACTCCAACATAGCAACAAAGCACATGGAAGTAATCTACAGGAGATGCTTGAAAAAACATGAACAATGAGCTACGGCTAGATCACAACATAACAGGTTCAAAAAAGCATGGCAAAAGTGCAAAAGATATCAGGTTCACAGACTTTTGTGAAATTACTGGACATGGCATACACAGCATCAGGTAGCAATTTTCAGAGCAAGCACAACACATGCTACAGGAACTTAATATAGCAAAACAAGGCACAGCATGAATCTACTAAATGCACAGAACAAAAGTCCCGTACTGACCATGAGCCAAACAGGATCAGAAGATATGATGGCACCCATGTAAACATAGCAAGTTTCGGTAACAGGTTTCAGACTTAGCAGAAAACAGATCATGGCAGTAACAGTAATATGAAGGCATCTTTGTGAGCTTGATTCACTCATCACAAAGCAATTCATGACAAAACAAGCATACCTACAGCAAGATGGCATGTGTATGAAGCTATCCATGGCAAGAGAAAATTCATAGCATGTATGGATCAACTACAACAACCTTGGTAAAATTGAATATCATGTTAACATTCTGCCAGAAATATTTTATAGCAAAAGTAGAGAAAGATTGAGACATTCTAGAGCACTCCATAAATGCAAACAGGGGCACGGATGGATAGAGCACAACTACATCTACAAAACATCCTTACTGAACATACCCAAAATAAGCATGGATCTCACTATAGACATATGGATACATGGCAACAAAATAACAGCAGTAACAGAGAGCAAAATTCGGAGTCCCTGGAAACAGAAATATCACGAAGCCTAGTTTGCATGCTTGTGCTAGTCACCACATAGATCACAAAAATACATGGCATACACCTCTGTAAAGATGGCATGACATAGATCAAAATACCTGTAGAGCTCATGCCCATAAGATGCACACATCAAATGCAACAAAAATAACAAAACCTCAAGTTCTGATAAGTCACAGCAGTTAACAGCATATAGCACTCTTGCACCCGAGCTTTGGGCATCAAGATGGACTCAAATGAACATGGCACAATGAAACAAAATGAAGAGCATCTCGAGGCGAACATTTCTATATATCATGCACGCAAAACGGTGCCGTATGTAATGAGATATGATGTGATGAACATGAGCACATAATGTGAAAATACTTCAGGACTTGGAGGAAAAATCGGGGTCAACCTCTCTTTGGATCTGGCACGCGAACCGAGGCGGCGACGGATCTCGCCGGATCTCCGCCGGAGAAGTGGCCGGCGGAGAGGGAGGAGACCGGAGTAGGCGGCGAGGCGCGGCGTCGGGGCACGCCGGCGCGCGGGTCCCGGCGACCGGGGCGGCGAGGCACGGCACGGGCGAGGTGGCGGCGGTCAGCGGCGGATGGCGGACGCGGCCGCGGAGGAGCGGAGACTGCGGGCGGCGGCGGGAGCCACGCGGGGCGCGGGAGGCGCGCTGGCTCGGGCGCGCTGGCAGGGAGGGCCCGATCCGGGTCCCGGCGGGCCTGCGGCGGCGGGGAGCGGGCAGGGCGACGTGGCGCGTGCCCGTTGGCTCGGGGCGGCGGCGGCGTTTCGTCCGGCTCGGGTGGACGTGTCCGGCGGCGCGAGGGAAGGGGAGACTAGGGTTTGGACCCGGAATTTCGGAGGGGAGGTGTATTTATAGGTAGAGGGAGCTAGGAGACTCCAAATGGAGTGCGGTTTTCGCCCACACGATCATGATCGAACGACCTAGAGCATGGAAGTGACTTAGATGGGTTATTGGGCTGTTAGGAGGGAGGTTTTGCTACAACACACAAAAGGACTTTGCGGTTACCCGGTTAACCGTTGGAGTATCAAACGACCTCCAAATGGAACAAAACTTGACAGGTGGTCTACCGGTGGTGTACCTAGGCCACTTGACAAACCTCGGTCCATTCCGAGAACGTTTAACACCCGCTCACGATAAGAGACAAGAGGGGTGCGCCGGTGCATGTGGGAGTGCCGAATTGCAAAATGGACAACGGGGAAAATGCTCGGATGCATAAGACGAACACGTATGCAAATGAGATGCGCGTGATGACATGATATGAGATGCATGACGTGAACAAAATGCAAAACAAAAAACAAAACCCGACCACGAAGGGAATATCATAACACATAGCGGAAAATGGCAAGAGTTGGAGTTACAAATATGGAAAGTTACATCCGGGGTGTTACAAGAAGTGACTTCCTCTAATTCATGAGCACTTGATGCAAGTTGCCGCCGTGAATTCGAGAAAGCTTGTTTCTCCTTCCTCTGGAATAATCCCAAGTTAGTCACGCATATGTGCGAAGTACTCTATGGTTTGATAGGTTAGTGGCCTCCACTCCATATGTGTTTCCTAGCACACCAAGCCACTGACTGATTTGTTCTAGGAAAAGAAGTTAAGTGCTAATCCATGGTAATGCACAAGACTTCGATATCCTCAATGATGGTTCCCCACCTGTACTCGGTAGTGTTTTATTGCAAGACTACTATGTGGTCATGCTTGTCTTGGACAACGTGTTCACATGTATGTAGCAGAACCATCTCATGTTTTGGAGCTTACTACCATAGTTCATTTCCTGAGAATCTCGCAACATCGTCTTGTCGATTGGTGTTGCAAACTTTCTTTTCCAGACATGATGTCTGAAATATCCTGTTACCAACCAGATCTGAATCTCAGGCAGATATGACGGTTGGAAAATGCCCAACAATTGCATTGTATTCCCAGCTTGCACCCGCCTCTGTGCTATTTCACTACGGTCTGCCTTCTCAGTATTTGTCATCTAGGATCATCTTCAAAAGTGGACTTACCTGGGCCCTATCCTTCCTCGATGATAAGCAGAAATCATCCATCGTGTTGTCTTCAACAAGGTAGTCCACATCATCCATTCTAGTCTGGGTATGCCATCCCTTCTTACTCCGCCAAACGATTGTTGTGATTTTCCTTAGGCTGGTAAAAAGAGTTTCAATGATCTCTGAATCAAAAGTATTTCTTTTTGCCACTTAAGAGAATATTTCCACAAGTCACCTTCCCTAAGGTGCCATTATGGAATCATGGCAGATAACTCCTCGTTATCTTGAAACCATGCACCATCTTGTTCAGTGTGGAATTGTGCTTATCAACTTGAATCTTCATTCTCTGTTTCACTCCATCCCTTTGGATGTTTGCTTCGTGTCTCAGCTCGAGAGATGTTTAATCGTCTCGCTCCATGAGTTGATCCTGAGTGCTCGACCTTCGAGGAGATCGATTCCTGTAGAGTTTCTTCTGTCGTCATCGTGTTGGCTAAAGATCTCGAAAGCAAAGACGTCAAGATCAATTTGAAGCAATGAATCAACATCTTCGAGAAGGGAAAATGGATCATGAAGATTGTGATAGTTTTGTGACCCCCTTTTCCTCTTACCTCATATCTTGAATCTCGGGACGAGATTCTTGTTTAGTGGCGGTGAGTTGTCACATCCCTAGTTCCGGTATGACCTAGACTAGCTGGTCATGTGTGCATCATGTTTAAAATTCAATAAATTGAATTGGGGATATGTGAAAGCCCCAGAAATCAATTTGAACATGATCAAGATAAAAATTGCATCAAATAGGTCCAAGAGAATGTTCCTGTTTCTCTCTGAAAATATTGGCCAGAGATAAAATTCAAGTCAATATTTTTAGGAGCTCAGAAATAATTATTTTGGGCATTTGAGCCAACCCAATAATTATTTGTATTGGATCTATATTTATTATATATTAAATATAAGTTCAATAATTCTGAAAATTGTTGTGTGGCTTTGGATAAGACCACTTAGCTCACACAATTATTTTCATGAAGTTTCAAATTGATTTGGTATTTAGATCAAATCAAAACAAACAGCAGAAAAATAGAAAACAGAAGAAAAGTAAAACACAGCAGAAACTTACCTCAGCCTACCTGGCGGCGCACCCCACCACGCGCTCTCCTGTCGCCTTCCTCCTCGTGCTAGTAGGCGAGGGCGCGTGCCCGACGCGTGCAGCCACACGCCGCAGCCACTTCCTCCCTCCCTGCCTGCCTGGCTCCTCCTCGACGCGTCTGGACGGTGCCACGCGACCGCCAGAGTCGTCCGGCTCTCCCTCCCTCTCCCCCAAACGCTCTCCCCCTCCTATGTTCTCCTCACCGAAAGCGCCCGCCACCGCCGACGAGCACCACCGCGGCCATCGCCTCTCCCTCATCCCCTCGAGCAGCCCAGAAGCACCGCCGCGTCTTCCTCGTCCTCTCCATCGAGTCGCGCGGCGCCAGTAGCTCTGCTTCATCTCCAACACCGCCGTTTTCCTCCTCGGTCGTCCGAGATCGCCGCCGCCCGTACGTCGTCGTCCGGCCTTCCCCGAGCCCGGTTCGACGCCTGCTGCAACCGCTGTGAGCTGCTGCTGCTCCTCCTCCTCCCCCTCTCCATTCTCGCCCTCGCACACCGCAGCCGCATCCCCGCTCGCACCCGAACTCCGGCCGCCGCCTTTGAGCTCGCCGCCGTTGATTTAGGGTGCCCCCCGGTGAAGCTGATTGCACCACTAGCTGCGCGCGGACGCCAGCTCGCCGTAGCTCCAAACCGCACCGCAAAATACCGGATGTAGTGCCGTCCCAAGCAACTCCGGCGTGCCACCGCCGTGCTTTTGGTCGCCGGCGTCAACTGCTGACGTGGCGCCGGATTAGTTAGCACTAATGAGCCCGCTAAACACCCCTAGTGCCACTGCGATGTGGGCCCTGTGTCTGTTTAGACTAATTTAATTTTCTTTTTAGATTAGTTCTTAACTCGGTGGGACCCACGTGTCAACTTTGACCCTGCTGACGTGGTCGTTGACCTGGTCCCACGTGTCAGCCTCTGTAACCGGCACTGGGTCACTTACCAGTGGACCCCACTGGTCAGGTTTGACCTGGACGGCGCCTGTTGACCTTCTGAGGTCAGCATGACGCAATGCTGATGCAGTAATAGGTTTTCCTGGACTTATTCTTATTCAGGAAATTCAGAAATGCCCAAAACTTCTAAAAATCATAGAAATTCAACCGTAACTCCAAATGAAATAATTTATATATGTAAAATTATTAGAAAAATGCAATCTATCCATCTGTATCATTTTCATGCATGTCAAACTAAGTTATACATGCTGTATAGGTGATAACATGATAATGGCATTTTAAATGCTAAATATGGAGTTTGCATATGAACCCTTAGTTCATATGGACTTCATTTAAACTGTTGCTAGATGCATTAGTGTAAATCACATCATATTGACATGTCATGATCATGCATCATATTGTGCATTCCATTGATTGTGTTCTTTCTGTGTTTGCCGGTGGTTGTTCCCCCCTCGGTAGACGTATCACCCGATGATGAGTTCGATGACACCGATGAAGAGCTATATCATCTTCAGAAGTGCCAGGCAAGCAAAACCCCCTTGTTCATTCCGATACAATCCCACTCTCTCGCTCCTGCTCTTTTACTGCATTAGGACAACAACAATTCAACTGTTACATGCTGCGGTAGTTGAACCCTTTTTCCTCTGCATGACCTATCATTGCCATAGTAAATAGATGAAACCCACTAGCATGAGTAGGAGTTGTTTGAGCCCTGATGTGCCTACTCATTCATGCTGGTTTGTCATGTCTGCTACTGCTTAGAGTTGAGTCAGGTCCGATTCATCGGGGATGAATTGGAATGGTGATGAACATGTCCTACTGTGTGTGAACTAAGTGTGTGAACACGTTTTGGCAAAGGTAGTGGTGAGAGGCCATGTAGGAGTACATGGTGGGTTGTCTCACTGAAATCGTCCTCAGGAACTGAGTTCTGTGTTTGTGATCCATGAACAGCTACTACCACACGTTGGGCCCTGAAATATGACCCCGCTCGACTTATTAACCGCCCCTGTCCTATGTCCAGGAGTTGCAACTAGTTTCTGGTGTTTGTTGGATATGTGTTGGATGCCGTGCGTAGCGCTGACCCTAGGGGTGGGCTATGATGCGGTAGATACACCGTGGCCCGGTGTACCTGTTGGAAATATGCCCTAGAGGCAATAATAAATTGGTTATTATTATATTTCCTTGTTCATGATAATCGTTTATTATCCATGCTAGAATTGTATTGATAGGAAACTCAGATACATGTGTGGATACATAGACAACACCATGCCCCTAGTAAGCCTCTAGTTGACTAGCTCGTTGATCAATAGATGGTTACGGTTTCCTGACCATGGACATTGGATGTCGTTGATAACGGGATCGCATCATTAGGAGAATGATGTGATGGACAAGACCCAATCCTAAGCCTAGCACAAGATCGTGTAGTTCGTTTGCTAAGTGCTTTTCTAATGTCAAGTATCATTTCCTTAGACCATGACATTGTGCAACTCCCGGATACCGTAGGAATGCTTTGGGTGTACCTAACATCACAACGTAACTGGGTGGCTATAAAGGTGCACTACAGGTATCTCCGAAAGTGTCTGTTGGGTTGGCACGAATCGAGACTGGGATTTGTCACTCCGTGTAAACGGAGAGGTATCTCTGGGCCCACTCGGTAGGACATCATCATAATGTGCACAATGTGACCAAGGAGTTGATCACGGGATGATGTCTTACTGAACGAGTAAAGAGACTTGCCGGTAACGAGATTGAACAAGGTATCGGGATACCGACGATCGAATCTCGCGCAAGTAACATACTGATAACAAATGGAATTTTATACGGGATTGATTGAATCCCCGACATCGTGGTTCATCCGATGAGATCATCGTGGAACATGTGGGAGCCAACATGGGTATCCAGATCCCGCTGTTGGTTATTGGCCAGAGAACGTCTCGGTCATGTCTGCATGGTTCCCGAACACGTAGGGTCTATACACTTCAGGTTCGATGACGCTAGGGTTATAGGGAATAGATATACGTGGTTACCGAATGTTTTTCGGAGTCCCGGATGAGATCCCGGACGTCACGAGGAGTTCCGGAATGGTCCGGAGGTAAAGATTTATATATGGGAAGTAATGTTTTGGTCACCGGAAAGGTTTCGGGTGCTATCGGTAACGTACCGGGACCACCGGGAGGGTCCCGGAGGTCCACCAGGTGGGGCCACCGGCCCCAGAGGGCTGCGTGGGCCAAGTGTGGGAAGGGACCAGCCCCTAGGTGGGTTGGTGCACCTCCCACAAGGGGCCCAGGGCGCAAGAAGGGGGGAAGGGGGAAACCCTAGGCTCAGATGGGCCTAAGGCCCACCTAGTGGTGCGCCCCCCTCTCTCCCCCCTTGGCCGCCCCCCTAGATGGATCTAGGGCTGGCCGCACCCTTTGAGGGGAAACACTAGATGGGGGTGCAGCCCCTCCCCCTCCCCTATATATAGTGGGGGTTTTGGGGCTGCCATGGACATGAGAACATCTCTCCTTTGGCGCAGCCCTACCCCTCTCCCTCCTCGTCTCTCGTAGTGCTTGGCGAAGCCCTGCTGGAGTGCCACGCTCCTCCATCACCACCATGTTGTTGTGCTGCTGCTGGACGGAGTCTTCCCCAACCTCTCCCTCTCTCCTTGCTGGATCAAGGCTTGGGAGACGTCACCGGGCTGCACGTGTGTTGAACGCGGAGGCGCCGTGGTTCGGCGCTTAGATCGGAATCAACCGCGATCTGAATCGCTACGAGTATGACTCCATCATCCGCGTTCTTGCAACGCTTCCGCATCGTGATCTACAATGGTATGTAGATGCACTCCCCTTCCCCTCGTTGCTAGATTACTCCATAGATTGATCTTGGTGATGCGTAGAAAATTTTGAATTTCTGCTACGTTACCCAACAGTGGCATCATGAGCTAGGTCTATGCGTAGTTTCTATGCACGAGTAGAACACAAAGTAGTTGTGGGAGTCGATTTTGTCAATTTACTTGTCGTTACTAGTCTTATCTTGATTCGGCGGCATCGTGGGATGAAGCGGCCCGGACCGACCTTACACGTACACTTCCGTGAGACGGGTTCCACCGACTGACATGCACTAGTTGCATAAGGTGGCTAGTGGGTGTCTGTCTCTCCCACTTTAGTCGGATTGGATTCGATGAAAAGGGTCCTTATGAAGGGTAAATAGAAATTGGCATATCACGTTGTGGCTTTTGCGTAGGTAAAAAATGTTCTTGCTAGAATCCCATAGCAGCCACGTAAAACATGCAACAACAATTAGAGGACGTCTAACTTGTTTTTGCAGGGTATGCTATGTGATGTGATATGGCCAAAAGGATGTGATGAATGATATATGTGATGTATGAGATTGATCATGTTCTTGTAATAGGAATCATGACTTGCATGTCGATGAGTATGACAACCGGCAGGAGCCTTAGGAGTTGGCTTAATTTATTGTATGACCTGCGTGTCAATGAATAACGCCATGTAATTACTTTACTTTATTGCTAACCGTTAGCCATAGTAGTAAAAGTAATAGTTGGCGAGACAACTTCACGAAGACACGATGATGGAGATCATGATGATGGAGATCATGGTGTCATGCCGGTGAGGAAGGTGATCATGCCGCGCCTCGAAGATGGAGATCAAAAGGCGCAAGAT